>NW_015194940.1:0-3256 GCF_001447785.1 Gekko japonicus | reverse complement strand
GAGACTCCTTCGGGTACTGAAGGGTGGGGATAATCCAATCTCTTCTTCTTAGCTCCTGAGACCTGTCGAGTTTGGGCTACCCTGGGCTATCCAGGGCAGTATTCTTTTTTTCCCCCATACCCAGACTAAAAGCATCCTAAGGCATCTGGTTTAAGCTAGTTAAATTTATTTATCTCTATATCTTGCTTTTCTCCCCACTGGAGAACCAACGTGTTTTACCACATGATTCCCCCCTCCTAAATCTTGTCTTCACCTGGGTTTTGGCCAGTGTCTGACACAGAATGTTGGACTGGATGGGCCATTGGCCTGATCCAACATTGTCTTCTCTTATGTTCTTATGTTTAGGGCAGGGATGCTCTGTATTCTTGGAGCGGGGGGGGGGCAACAGTGGAAGGGCTTCTGGAGTTCTGGCCCCGCTGGTGGCCCTCCTGATGGCCTTTGGATTTTGGCCACTGTGTGACACAGAGTGTGGGACTGGATGGGCCATTGGCCTGATCAAACATGGTGTCTCTTACGTTCTTCTGTCTGGGGCAGTGATGCTCTATACTCTTGGTGCTTGGGAGGCAAGAGTGGGAGGGATTCTGGAGTTCTGGCCCTGCTGGTGGACCTCCTGATGGCCCCTGGGTTTTGGCCACTGGCCTGATCCAACATGTCACCTCTTATTTATATTTATTTATTTGTTCAATTTCTAAACTGCCGTCCCACATACTTGGGCTTCAGGGCAGTGTACAACATTCAAAATATAAGCTATCAGATTTAAAAAACTTAAAAACAATAAAACAAATTCAAATAGAAATAACCATTTAGACAGTATCTAAAACCAGATTATCCTTGAAGGGGGAGTGAACGGGAAAAAAGGCCAGGCTAAATAAAACTGTTGGTGATGGGGTACATTGGCTGGCGCGGGTCAGCTGATGATCTGGATCCGGTGGACCCACACTGTGCCAATGCTTCTGACAGCTGTGATCAATAAAGTTGTAGCCAAGTTTATCCACTTATTTTCCAAAATCTGTTGTGTGAGTGGTCATTTCACATGGGGTTGTAGGCATCTGGCCAAACCTCTCCATCACATATAAAAACTGGAGCCGCACGTGAGCTGGCCATGCAGGGATCGAAACTCGGTTCTCTCAGGTCTTTGACCCTCTAGTCAGTACATCAGTTTGGTGTTGTGCTGAAGTGCGTGGACTCCAATCTGGGAGAGCCGGGTTTGATTCCCCACTCCTCCACTTGCACCTGGCTGGAGGACCTTAGGCAAACCTGTAGTGTATTCAGAGCTGCCTTGAATGCATGCTATGTTGTGAAACATCTAATTGAAGTGTAATGTAAAGCTTCGTCCTGGGCTAGGATCCAAATCCATCCAATCGTGTTACCAGCCCAGGAAGCACCTAACCAATCACTTTCAAGCAAGCTCCCTGAGCGGGAACATCTGTGATTGGTCCTTATGTGAACAACCTTATTGGTTGGTATCTGTAGCTGCAATGTAAAGGCTGTTCTGGCTATCAGAGGTTGATCCGTGTTGGAGTTGTGTTCGAGTTGAAGAATAAAGTTGTGTTCTTGCTGAATCACTCCCCAACTGCTTTGTTAAGCGAGCGACTTAACAAAACCGTAGTTCTGATAAAAGCTGTTCTTGAAAAAGAGCAGTTTCTGTCAAGAGCGCTCTCAGCCCCACCTACCTCACAGGGTGTCTGTTGTGGGGAGGGGAAGGGAAAGGAGTCTGTAAGCCGCTCTGAGACACCTTTGGGTACTGAAGGGTGGGGTATAAATCCAATCTCTTCTTCTTCTTTTTCATCATGTCAGCTCTTATTTGGGAAAGACTGTGGAAGACTTGACCCAGTATTTCCACTGTCTTGCTTGCCTTCTTCAGTCCTGAAGATGTTGGACCTGCTCTGCTAGTATATATGGCCCAGTCACTTATGACCACTACCATCCCAAAGGACTGAGGGCTAGAAGAAGAAGTAGGACCATAACCAATCAAATCACACTTACGGGGGAAGGATAGTAGGGTTTCAAACTCTGGGCTGAGAAATACCTGGAGATTTTGAAGGTGGAGCTTGGGGAGCGGAGGGATCATAGCAGGGTACAATGCTGTAGAGTCCAGCCTCCAAAGCAGCCATTTTCTCCAGGGGAACTGATCGTGGTCATCTGGAGATCAACTGTAATAGCAGAAGATCACCAGGTGCCACCTGGAGAGTAACAACCCTAGAGGAATAGTGTCACAGCTCAGCCAATCCCACAAACCTGATGTTACTAATCATGGCAACCAACAATTGGGCACACCCATGCCCACTCGCAATTGGCTGATGGCCACATCAAATTTGTGGCTGGAATTGGGGTATAATTGTTTGATCCCTATGGGAGTGAGCTCTCTTGCTCTTGCTCCCCTGTCATTGTCTCTTTTATTGCACCTGAAATGCTGTCTCTTGGAAAACAAAGACCTGCTTTGTGACTTGGAGCACATGGGTGTGCAAAAATGGGATTTCCCTTCAAAATCCCTTGGACTTTTCTGGACTGTGGATGTTCCTGATGTTGTAACTATGTATCTTCAATGTGTAGTTAAGGCAAATTGCCCTAGCCTTTGTTATTTTGTAATCTCCTAGTCTGTTTGCTGTGCTCTGTACTGAATAAAGATCCTTCTTATTGCTAATTTGTCTTTGATGTTGTAACTTGGATTCCAAGTCTAAGTCTTGTACCTAAACCTGACCACATACGCTACCATTGGAGGGTAAAAAGTGTGCATCTCTGGATTGAGTTGCTAATGTGTTATACGTAGCTATAAAACCCTGCTCTCCTCTCTCATTCTACTTCCAAATGTTTTTTATATGAGACCCCTCCACCTGCCTACGGTTCCCAGGTCTTACTTGGCTGCTGGTGGAGGTCTCTAGCCTGGGTTCCTGTATCTTCTGGTGCAAGTGTGAAAGGCACACACAATGATGACATCACCTGGAAGTGATGTCATCACATCGGGCATGTCATGCAGGGGATGCTCTTGCATTTGGCCAAATGCTAGAGTGTCCCCTGCACAATGTGCCTGACATGATGATGTTACCCAGAGGTGTCATCACACCAGGCATGTTGGTCATGACAGGGCTCTTTAGGGGTGGGGCTCCCTCACAGACCAGCTAGCCAGAGGAAGATTGGGGGAACCCAAAAGCAGGGGATCCCCTGCTCCCATCAGGGGACGGACACCCACCCAAGCCTTGAACATAGGGTTGCCATCCCCCCACTCACCAGAGAGGAAACTTACCAACAGAGGGGA
>NW_015194939.1:0-3351 GCF_001447785.1 Gekko japonicus | reverse complement strand
TTGAACTGGCTTTTAATAGCTGGCATTTTCGATATCCATTGTGGTATATCCTGGAGAGATCCTTGGACCTTGAAGCCTCGGGTTCAAATCCTGCCCAGCCTCGACACTCACTGGATGGTTTTGAGCAAGTCACTGCAACAAGGTTGTGGAACAGATAAAATGAGACGGTCCCACGTAAATCACCGTGACCTCCTTAAAGGAAGCACGAGACACATGTGTGACGGACATATAAATTGAGTAAAATATTTTGACGGGGTTTACGTTTTGTCAGGTTTCTTGGATTGCTGTGTTGGGCTGTCACCCATCCTGAGCCCTTGAGATCTAACTGGTTGGAAGTCTGGATGAGTCCACATGCTTAGGGAACTCCATGGGTGGCCTCCTGGCATAAATCTACCCCTCTGGGAGGTGCTGTGCAGCTCTACAAGACTACCAGCGCCTCCTATTCAAGTGAGCTGCCTGAAATGTCTGTCTTAGCAGAGAAATGGGGGCTGTATAGGCACAGAGGTCTGACATTAGCTTCTTGCTTACTGCTTTCGGGCTGTCTGGAGGGGCCATGGCTCAGTGGCAGAGCGTGCAGGACTTGTGTGCAACTGGTCACAGGTTCAATCCCCGGCGTCTCCAGTTATGTAGAACAAGAGTCTGGTGGGTACTTTCAAGACAAACAACATTTGTCCTAGCAGAAGCTCACTTCCTGTCAGACTCACAGCAAACAATGAAATACACTCTTGCAGGAAGGTTTTATTTTATTGAAGCCATGAAGTACTTAGAACAGATGTTCAGAATAACACAAAGGGCTTGAGACAGGTATAATAAAGCAAGTTCAAAGTAACATGGGCCAATAGATATGGTTCCCGCGCCCGCCTTGAGGGCTCATCTCGCGCTCAAACCTTGAGAAAGCAACGGTTATAGCTAATTAAACAATTCTTCTATTCTCACACTACTGTTCATTATAGACTAAGCAAAAAGCTTCCAAATGCAACCACCTGTAGCCTTGGCTGATAAGGTTCCTTCAAAGCATGGAAAGGAATGTAGTTGATGATGAGCGCTTGAGGATTAGGGGGGACATGCGCACAAGAGTCCAAGCCAGCTAGGGAAAGGCAGAGGGGGGAGGTAGACACATCTCATATGCACGGAAAAGACATATTGGCAGCTTGCTGAGAGAGACATGTCTGTATGCATCTGAGGAAGTGAACTCTGACTTAGTTTGGTGTAGTGGTTAAGTGCGCGGACTCTAATCTGGGAGAACCGGGTTTGATTCCCCACTCCTCCACTTGCACCTGGCTGAATGACCTTGGGCAAGCCATAGTTCTGATAAGACCTGTTCTTGAAAAAAGAGCACTTTCTGTCAAGAGCTCTCTCAGCCCCACCTACCTCACAGGGTGTCTGTTGTGGGGAGGGGAAGGGAAAGGAGTTTGTAAGCCGCTCTGAGACACCTTTGGCTTGTGAAGGGTGGGGTATAAATCCAATCTCCTCCTCCTCCTCCTCTTCTTCTGTTGCAATAAACTGTGCTAGCCTCTAAGGTGTCCACTAGACTCTTGTTTTATTCTGCTACACTTTGGGAATTATCTCCACTTACAGGTGATCCAGTAGCCAGTGCTGGGAAGAACTGTTCTTTGCTAGAGAGCTGCCCCCAGTCTGAATAGGCAATACCGAGTTAGGTAGGCCAGCAGTCTCCCCTGGAATATGTCAGGTTTTTATGACTTCAGCTGGCATGCTGGTCAGTGTATAAGATGAGGATCTGGGAGACCTTGATTCAGATCCCTATTCTGCCATGAAGCCAATTGGGTGATCTTGAGCCAGTCACTCCCTTTCAACCTCCGCTACTTCACAGGGTTGTTGTGAGGATGACATTTTGGAAGAGAGAATCACGTATACCACCCTGAGCTCCTTGGAGGAAGGGGCAGGGTGCACAGGGCATTAGATAAACGTTCTGTATGTGCTCTTTTGTCTGTTCCCTCCTGCACGCACACACAAAGCTGCCTTGTACTGAATCAGACCCTTTGTCTATCAAGGTCAGTCTTGTCAACTCTGACTGGCAGCCGCTCCCCAGGGTCTCAGGTGGAGGTCTTTCGCATCACCTACTACACAGTCATTTGAACTGGAGATGGCAGGGCTTGAACCGGGGGCCCTCTGCAGGCAAAACAAATGCTCTGTCATTGAGCCATGGCCCTCTCCCCAGCAGTTCATCTCTCTCTTTGAGATAGATCAAGCGTGGCTGCAAATAAATAAAATGCGAAAGTGCCTCCGTCCCTCCTGTGACTTAGCCATCCCCTCATCCTTCTCCTCTGTGTTTCGTCTCAATGAGAAAAGACTGTGGAGTTTGGGAATGTTTAGTGGGTGTGTGTTTTTTTTTTTTAAGAGAACTAACAAGGAGACATGATAAAGTATGTATGGTATGGAAAAACTGGATAAGGAGGTCTTTGTTTCCCTCCCTCTTTCATAATTCTAGAACTCAGGGAGTCACCCGATGAAACTGATGCTTAGTAGATTCAGAATGACCCCAAGGAAATGCCTGTTTGCACAATGTATAAATTGCTGGTGGGACCCACTGCTGCTTTGCACTCAGGGAAATTAGCCAAGATGGCTTTAGAAGGGGGTTAGACATATTCCTATAGGACAGGTCCCTCCGTGGGGGCATGACAGTCAAACAGAGCCTCCATGTTCAGAGGCAGTATGTCTCTGAACACCGAGGGTAGGTAACAGGGGAAGACTGTCGCCTTTGCTCCCTGCTTGTGAGCTGCTGAGAAGCATCGGGCTGGCCACTGTGGGAAGGAGGACGCTGGCCTGGGAGGACCTCGGTCTGACTGAGAAGGCCTCTTCTTCTGTTCTGTGCCTCAGCTGCAGTCCATTGAGCAAGAGAAAGCCCGCTGGCGCCTCGAGAAAGCCCAGCTAGAGCAAAGCGTGGAGGAGAACAAGGAGCGGATGGAGAAGCTGGAGGGCTACTGGATGGAGGCCCAGAACTTGTGTCAGGCTGTGGACGAGCACTTGAAAGAGACCCAGGCTCAGTACCAGACCCTGGAGCGGAAGTACAGCAAAGCCAAGCGACTCATCAAAGAGTACCAGCAGAAGTAAGCGTTCGCTTTGTGTTCCCCTCTTTGCCCCGGAAGCAGGTCTTGCAAGCTTTCCCTGCATGCCAGGTAGCCAGGACGGGGAGGCTGGCATCCAGAAGGGTCACTGGGCCGCAGCAGGACACGGGGAGATCCTGATCCACCTCTCACCATCATCACTGTTTCCCGTTTCTAAAAGCGCTTTAAGCGTAGTCAGTGCCATACAATGTTGAGAGGCAATGTGGCGGTGCAGAAATGCAGACAGGAGTTTATTTCCCAGAGGGCCAGTGGCCTTCCCTCCCAC
>NW_015194938.1:0-3186 GCF_001447785.1 Gekko japonicus | reverse complement strand
GTACACTTAAGGAAAAGCACTCTTGAATCCTGCAAAACTTATTGCCTGAAATTGGCCTCTACTCTGCACAAATGCTGAATTTTGTGGGTCTGATGTACTAAGTTGCATGAGCCTCTAGAAACAGAAATAATATGCTGCAGGGAGAAAAGGGCAAGAAGACAACAACATATGCATAATCTATTGTAAAGAAACAAGAAAATGGGGTAGGAGGATGTTCAAAGATTACTGGTGGAGTGTATTCAGTTTGACGGGTTTGAAGTCCTGTTGACACAGAAAGACCATTGCAAGGGATGGTTCAGAATGTCAGAAGTTTGGAACCACTGAGGGACTAGGGGATTAGTTAGGATGTTGTGCCCCTTGCATATCAAGATGGATCCCTGAAATTCCTCAGGAAATTTCCTGTTGACAATGGGGCTGCCACTCCCGTTAAAAACCTGATCCATCTGTGGAATACAACATTTATATGGATAGTTGACGTGATTACTCCTAGGCATATGTAAACTCGTTTAATTCCTTGATTCTCTGGGGAGTTAGGGCCAATGAAATGAGCACAGTTGGAGGAAAACTCAGAATGAGTGCAATGAAACACAGGCCAGAGGATATTTTCTGTAGCAGTGATGGGAGTGGGGCACTCCCATTTCTCCTCCATCACTGCATCTGCACAAAGCAACCCAAGCAGAGCAATTTTTAAATTACTTTCATAATGTAATAAGCAACTTGTGGGCCAGGCATTTTGTAGTTCAGATCCCTGGTATCCTCATAGATTTGGATGCCACAGTAGCTGCAGATCAATCTCAAATCAGTCTTTACCAGTGGTCAGTGATTGCTTGGATGGTTTCCAGTTTTTGTGGCCTGAAGATTTCAAAAAATTGCTTGGAAGGTTGTGGCTACCGTCTCTATCAGAAGAGGAGGACTAAACACTGTCTCTTAGCCTCAGCTTCTGAGGAGGCAAGTTACAAGAGAGTCAGATAGATAGACAGGCAAACTGTGAGCATCCTTCCTGTTTACTCTTCTGCCTCTGTCCCTTTGATGTGTAGACTTTCCTTCCTTCCCACACAAAGAAGGAGCACATTGCTCTCCATCTTTGGCACCATGGATGCAGATACATTCTGCATCTGCACACATCCAGCTAGGTTGATTAGATTCTATTTCTACCTTTCAACATGCACTATCTAAAATGTACTTCCTTGAATAACGGATTCTTATTAGTTTGAAACTGACAAGTGGCTCTGTGTAACTCTGTAACTTTGCTAGCAACTACAGAACAAAGAAGCTACTGCTGCATGTAGCCCTTGTGCGCTTGGCTAAACAAGACAGAGATTACTGGCTTCCTATACCAGTTAATCTAACACCCTCTATATTTAATTCTTTCCCATCTTGATGTTTCACATGTGACTGAAAGGAACTGCACAGTTGGGTCCAGGAAGTCACTATGGGAAAGTAAAATTATGACCTCTTTCACAGAGACAGTTGTAGGGCCTCTTTTGAAGAAACTTTCCATAGACCAACAGTAAATATCCTTTTGGATTATGGTGCTTAAGTGGATGGTGGACAGTGCAGCTTCAGGTATACTTTGATGACACTAGGTATCCCTAGTCCCATTTCAATCTAGCTTCTGACTTGGTTTCAGAATTGACATTGCTCTGGTAACTCAAATGGATAACGTGCTCCAAGAGAGACAACGGAAGTGTGTTAAAGTGTCAGGCTAGGGTCTGGGAAATCCAGGTTCAAACCCTCACTTGTGCATGGAAGCTTGCTGGGTGACATTGGGGCAGTCACACGCTCTCAGTCTAACCTCCCTCACTGGGTTGCTGTGAGGATAAAACATAGAAGAATGATGTAAGCCACTTTGGATCACCAATGGTGTGAAAGGTGGGATATAAAGTAAATAAATAAATTCAGTGATGTGGAATTTTAGTGAGGCTCTGTTGACCTGGTACCCCTACGATTTAAGTATTTGGCCTAAAACGTATCCCAGAATCTTCTGCAGTAGGCCACAGTTCTTTGTTACTGTTCAGGCACTCCTCAGTCACTGAACACCTGAACACGTAGATGCATTATAGAACTAAGGACAATAAACTGAAATTCAGCCAAGATGAGGTACTCTCAATGGATAATATGGCAAACCAAGGAATGAAGAGTCAACTTGTTCTGCTTTCAGCTTGGGGGTACTATTAAATCCGTGGCTGGAGATGGAAATTCAGATACCATCTGCGATGTAGCACTTGGACCAATTTCCATTGGTGAACCTGGCTGTCCTTGAAAGATTTGTCCACAGCTTTGGTCATCTTATGGTTTTATGCTGTCACTTTGTACTGTAGCTTTCCCATCAACTTTATGGTGCTGTTTTTGTTGGTTTTACATTTTTATTATTATACTCTTAATTAATACACTGTTGCAAGCCAATTTCTAAGCTATTTGCTGAGAGTGCAGCTTTGAACTGTTTCAGATAAATCAATTGTGCAGGCCTCAGAGTTGCTGAATGGTCAAACTAGTATTTACCAAAGCTTCATAGTTATTAGATCTACCTTCATGTAACAGAGAATTGAAGTCATGTGTAATGGGGGGGGGGGAGGTAATCTTATATTTGTTCAGTAAAATTCTTTCTCTGTATAGAAATGGAAAAGCTGTGATACTCACATCGTTCTTGACATCTTAAACACTACCAAGCGCTAAACAAACTGTGAGATGCATCCCAGTAATCATGGATAACAAGAACAGCTCCCATAACCAAAGGAATATGAATTGACAAGAGGGGGGCCTGTGAATACCATGGGTGTTATAAGCCTGCGATGCATAACCTTGAAGTCCAGTCCCTGCTCTTTGGGGAACATTTTCTCAGTGAAGGAGAGCTTAAAAGGCTGTGTCACTGCCAAAAAGAGTTTAGCAGGAGAAAGCAAATGGACTCCAAGGAAGGGCACCAGAGAGCATGGCTCCTCAAATGTATTGCCCCTGCAGGGATCCTCGCTGCAATGAAAGTGGGCTGAGGTCCATTTGCCGGCAAAAGGGTCATTACAGGAAGAATCAGCCACGTGGGAAGACCCACAGTAATTCTACCCCACAGCTCCTTGTTTTGACCAACACAATGCACTCCAAGGTCCATAGCCGGCAACTGTATTCTGCCCTCTGCAGCCAGGGAAGTAGGCATATACAGGGTTATTTGGGGGCAGGAACGGAGTTCCGGCT
>NW_015194937.1:0-3907 GCF_001447785.1 Gekko japonicus | reverse complement strand
GAAGGCCGTGTTCTGCCACCTCCTCTGGGCACTCCTTCCAATAGCCTCAAGGTGATGCTGCGATGGTGAGGTGAATCTAGCCCCTGGCACTGGAGGGACTCAAAGGAGTTTGAGAACGTTGCTCTCCTCTCTCTGCAGCAGGGATCTCCAACACTTTTTGAGCCTGCAGGCATCTTTCAGATTTCGACTTGGCATGACGGGTGTGGCCACAAAATGGCTGCCACAAAAAACCTGCTCCAGGAGGTGGAGCCAGCCACAAAATGGCTGTCGCAGCTTAACTTCAGCCTACGGTGAAGATCCTTGTGCTGTGGTGGTAGCTTCTGCCAAAGATTTTTTAAGAACATAATCTGTACAACCTTTAGTTAGTTAGTTGTAGATTTTCTGGGAACCTGGGCCGTGAAAACCTTTGGCAACATATTAATCCTTACAACCAGTCAAACGTCCGATAGCCAATCAGAATCCTTGCTTAGTAAACGCTCCACCTAGCCCTGCCCCCTTTCTAAAACCAGGAAAGGTGTTGGCAGGTACCGTGGCTCCCACAAGCTCCATGTTGGGGACCCCTGCCCTACAGAAGGCAGAAGAGGAGACTTACAGTGCAGGGGTCTAGAGGCTTACAGAATTATGCATGGGATAGAGAAGGTAGAGAACGAAGTACTTTCCTCCCTTTCTCACTCATGGCCACTCAATGAAATTAAGGAGCAGCAGGCTTAGGACAGATCAGAGAAAGGACCTCTCCACCCAAAGAGTAATTCAAACATGGACTGCACTGCCGCAGAAAGTGGTGGTGGTGGCTACAAGTATAGACAGCTTCAAGAGGGGACTGGATAAACAGATGGAACAGAGGTCCATCAGTGGCTATTAGCCACAAGGTACAGATGGAATACTATGTCTGAGGCAGTGATGCTCTGTATTCTTGGTGCTTGGGAGGTCACAGTGGGAGGTCTTCTGGAGTTCTGGCCCTGCCAGTGGTCCTCCTGGTGGCACCTGGGTTTTGGCCACCGTGTGACACAGAGTGTTGGACTGGATGGGCCTTTGGCCTGACCCAGCATGGCTTCTCTTATGTTCTATGGACGCTGCATGCCCAAGGACCCGTGGAAGCCTATCACCAGCTCTGCTGGCAGAACTGGGCAGGACCACTTTCTGAAACCTTGGAGAATTATCGGCAGCCAGAATAGATCACCTGAGGCTCAACGGATGACTTGCCTAAGGCAGCTTCACAGACACAAGCCCGTTCAGCTTCGCTCCCCTTCCAGCCCACCTGGTCTCCTGAGCTAACAAACTTCTCCAACAAAGTTGAGAGAGAGATTTCTTTTTCACACATACTCTTTCTCATTCATACACATGTAATCTGGAGGGAGGCAGGGCAGAAGAGTTGAGCCACCACCTGTCCAGCAAAAGGCACTGGGACACAGCTTAGGTATGAATCCGCACCTTGAACAAAGGGCTCTTTTTGTAGCAGGAACTCCTTTGCATATTAGGTGACACACCCCTAATGTAGCCAATCCTCCAAGAGCTTACAGTAGCTCCTGTAAGAAGAGCTCTGTAAGCTCTTGGAGGATTGGTTATATTAGGGGTGTGTCACCTACTATGCAAAGGAGTTCCTGCTACAAAAAGAGCCTGTTACGAAACAATACAAATGGGAGTCCGCGTCCAATTCTGCAGGGCGGGACTTCTCAGGAAGCACTTCTGGGGCCATGTGTCTCATGAGCTTTGTCCAGTCACCCACAAGGCAAGAAGAACTGGTGCAGGATGCTGCATTCATGCGGCCCATCAAATGTTTTCTGGGCTGAAGCCACGTCTGCAATGAATTGCTGGATCATCGCAGCTTCATGCAATGGGCCATTATGGATCCAGCCCCCACAGAGACAACTTTCTGCTTCCTTGATTTTCAAACAGGTGCACGCCGTAGGAAACTAATCTATTTTTATTCCCCGACGGTACCTGGATATCGCTTTCCAAGGTAAGTCTTCGCAGAGCTGTTTCTGTTTGAGAAAAGAGGTTAAACAGTTGCTAACGTGGAAGGGGAGGCCGGCGTGAGAGCGCTCTCTGTCAACAGCACTGCATCTAGGCATGGTGGAGTTCGTGCCGGGCTGTTGCCTTCCCTCCCCCACTGCTGTTCAGAGTTGCATCAAGTCGTGATGCATCATTTATTTCATATGCTATCTGTGATCTCATCCATTATTATAAAGGCAAATCGCATTAGGGAGAGCGCATGCGGAATATCACTTGAGACAGGGCTTTTTTGGTAGAAAAAGCCCAGCAGGAACTCATTAGCATATTAGGCCACACCCCATGTTACCAGAAGTGTGGTCATCCAGCCACACCCACCTTTTGCTTCTTATTCTGTTTACCTTGTTTGTTTTCAAAATCCAGGGCCTTTTTTTTTGTAGCAGGAACTCCTTTGCATGCTAGGCCACACACCCCTAATGTAGCCAATCCTAATGAGTGTCTGCTGTTGGGTGTGGCCTATTATGCTAATGAGTTCCTGCTGGGCGTGGCCGACTCGGGAGCCAGTTGGAACTCCATTCCTGTGCGTTCCTGCCCAAAAATATCCCTGACTTGAGACTTGGACACCGTTTAGTTCAGGGTCAAGCCAAACGGGATGTTGCGGATTCCACATGTGGAGCTCCTGCTGTCTCCCCACCCCCTTTAAATAGGTGCATCTGCTTGGCATACAACAAGTCCCGGGCAGTGTTCCCTCTAAGCTGAGTTAGTGTGACCTAGCTCACAGTTTTTTAGCCTCCGGCTCACACATTTTTGTCTTAGCTCAGGGAGGATGGCTCTAGAGCAAACTCATTGATGCAGTAGCCAAATTGCTCACTTACAGCTTTAATGCCAGTAGCTCACAAAGTAGAATTTTTGCTCACGAGACTCCACATCTTACAGGGAGTATTGGTCCCGGGTTCAATTCCCAGCCCCTCCAAGCAAAAGGATCAGGTAGCAGATGATGTGAAAGACCCAAGTCCAAGACACTGGAGACCGGCTGCCCATCTGAGTGGACTATCCGGACATTAGGAGACCAATGGTCTGACTCCATAGCGGACAGAACTCATGTATGCTCAGTTTTAATAGCTGGTATTGAAGGTCTCAACTAGGTAGGATGTAGGGTTGATGCTCCAGGTGGTGGCTGGAGATCTCCTGGAATTACAACTGGTCTCCAGGAGAAAATGGAGAAGAAGAAGAAGAGGAGGAGGAGGAGGAGGAGGAGGTTGGATTTATACCCGCCCTTCACTTGGAGTCTCAGAGCGGCTTACGATCTCCTTTCCCTCCCCCTCCCCACAACAGACACCCTGTGAGGTAGGTGGGGCTGAGAGAGCTCCTTCGAGAACTGCTCATGAGAGAACAGCTCTGAGAGAACAGTGACTGGCCCAAGGTCATGCCAGCAGCTGCATGTGGAGGAGTGGGGAATCAAACCTGGTTCTCCCAGATTAGCGTCCATTCTCTTAACCAGTGCACCAAACTTTGGAAGGTAGCCCCTATGGCATTATACTCTGCCGAGGTCCCTCCCCTCCCCAACTTGCCCCCCCAGCCTCCAGCCTCAAATTCTCCAGCTGTTTCCCAACTGAGAGCTGATGACCCTAGCTGGATGGTGGCATAAACCTTGTGTTAACCGACGCCGTGGAGTGGTCAGAGATCAGACTTGGACGGGGGAGACCCAGGATCAACATCTGCTCAGCCATGAAGTTCACTCAGCAAACTTGGGCCAGCCACTCTCTCAGGCTAAGTTACCGGACAGGGCTCTTGTGAGGGGTGCCACACCACACCTGCTGCTCTGAGAACACACAAGTGGTCAAGCAGATAGAAAGCAGACGATAAGACTCACAATGATGGGTCTGAATTAAGGGTGGGAAAGTACCGGATGGATATCAGGAAGAATTTTTTGACAGTACAAGTTGTGCAACAGTGG
>NW_015194936.1:0-3699 GCF_001447785.1 Gekko japonicus | reverse complement strand
ACATGCAGATCGCTTCATTATGTTGCCTCTTCTGTTGCCCTACCTTGTTGTCTTGCTACTTTAAAAAGAAATGGAAAATCCTCATCAAGTCACACAAACTTTAAACAAATTCATCTACAGATGCACATGAAAGCCTTAACTGCACAACAGGGAATACCTGCAAGGTAATAATGGGTATTTAGCTAATTAACTAGTTATATGCTACTATCACTGACTGCTTGCCAGAAATCAATGAGTCAATTGGTAAAAAAAATAAATGAGTTGCTGAAAGGAGCCATATGGGAGCTAGAGAACTCGTTTTGAAAATACGTCATGCCGGATTCTTTGAACTAAATCAAGGGTTGTTTTGAATGGGGGTAAGGTGTGTATTTATAAAAAGGATAGGATTGTGTCCCCCCCCACTCAACTAGACAAAGAGATGTTGATGCATTAGACCCTCATATGAAAGTATTGGAGGGGGACACACAAATTGTTTTCCTTTTGCAAGCAGAGTTCCAAAGTGGGGTGATATTTTATCCCAAAGGCTTTGTGAAATGAGCTCACAAGGAACTAGAAATCAAGAAGGAAGAGTTTTTACCAAGGATGGATTAAATTTTCCATAAATAATACCGCAGTATAAATTCTTACAAGCAGGGGACTTATAAGGGCTTGCGGGGGCATCTCATCCCTCTACACTGTTTCCTCATTTCCTTCCTTGAAAGACCCTGTAGCCTCTCCTTCATTCCTTCTTCCTTCTCTCCCTCCCACCCACCACTGCTACCAGCTTCTGTGTTTTCAGCTTTCCTTCTTTCCTTCTCTTTGGCAGTTTCACCCCTGGAAAACTCTGCCCAAGTTGTGTGATGCTGCTGGCTGCCAGGCCCAGTTGTATGGTGGGGAACCTGTAAGGACTTATGAGGGGGACCCTCACTTCCACCTGTATCCTCACACTATTTCCTTTTCCTGGTAGCCCCTATATTCTTAACTTCCCAGCCACTAAGCAACCTACCTTTTATCTGCTCCCCAACTTTAACTATACTGAATATATTTTTAGTTCATTTATACCTCCCCCTTCTCTACAATGGGAACTGTGGGAGGGCTTCTGCTGGTGGAACTCCTGATGGCCCCTGGGTTTTGGCCACTGTGTGACACAGTGTTGGACTGGATGAGCCACTGGCGTGATCCACCATGGCTTTTCGTATGTTCTTATGCTCTTATGTTTGGTGTAGTGAATCTGGGAGAACCAGGTTTGATTCCCCGCTCCTCCACATGCAGCTGCTTGTGTGACCTTGCGTCAGTCACAGTTCTCTCAGAGCTGTTCTGGAAAGAGCAGTTCTCGAGAGAGCTCTCTCAGCCCCACCTCCCTCACAGGGTGTCTGTTGTGGGGAGGGGAAAGGAAAGGAGACGGTAAGCCGCTCTGAGACTCCAACTTGTATCTAATGAATGGAGCTTTGACACTCAAAAGCTCATATCACAAAAAAAATGTGTTAGTCTCTAAGATGCTACTGGACTTCTAGAATCCTAGAATCATAGAGTTGGAAGGGGCCATACAGATCATCTAGTCTAACCCCCTGCCCAATGAAGCACATAAGTCTGCATACTGACTTCTAATCAGGAAAGAAAGGAAACGTTATCATTTGGGGTGGCTCACAGTAAACCTTCCGAGAGCAGTTAGTATTTAGTGTCAAGGGGACCCTGGTTTGTGACACTAAGGGACGCCGTCAGACTACTTTGTTGGAGCAATTGGAAGCCAAATGTCTCGTTAAGGGGGCAATTTCCGTCTCATCATTTTATTATTAGCCTGGATTGTATGAGAAATTTGCGCCGCAGATGGTAATGACAGAGCATCTATTAAACTGTCCGTTAATACAGTACGGAAAAGAAAAGCACACCAAAAAAGTTTAATTGCAGTTAAATGAGGTGTATAAGATAACAGTCTGGGGGAGCCAATTTGCAAGAATACATGAGTCAACTGATACGGCTTCCTTTTAAATAATTTTTTAAAAAATGTTGATTTCATTATGAGAGTTACAGAGGAGGAAAGACTTTAGAAAATACTTCATTAACCTCTTGGAAAGTATCAGTTGTCCTCCACAAGAAGTGAGTGTGAAGTCGTAATTGGATTGGATCTTCGGGACAGTTGGTCTAAGGCAGTCCTGGCCAATATCTTCAGCCAGGGAGGGTGGGCGGACCGTCTTCTGCCAAACTGCTAAACTGGTAGGGTTACAAAATCTGATTAGGGCCCTTCCTCCTGCGATTGTCTATCGGATCAAATTCAGTTCCGTGAGATTTCTGTTGGACCAAGTTTGGAGGGCTTTTTCAGTCAGTGTTCACAAAAAGCCATTGCAGCAGAGTTGTCTTGGTCCAAAACTAGGGGGATCTTGGTTCCAAGCCTCTGCTTAGCTATGAGATTCAATTAGGCTTGCCAAGTCCCCCCGGGGGGCAGGAAAACCCCCGCCCCAGAGGCCCGTTCCCCGCCACTGGCAGATCAGGCCCCGGGGGGAGCCCCACCCCAATGTGCGTGTCACCCGAAAGTGATGTGACGACGCCGGGCATGCTGGGGGTGGGGCCACGGTCATTCGAGGGAAGGCCCTATGGTTTCCCTCGGATGGTTGTGGCCCCACTCCCTGCGTGCCTGGTCACTTCCGGGTGACGGGGTTGTGGCGCGACACCGGACTTGGCAACCCTAGATTCAATGTGTGTCACAGAATCATAGAGTTGGAAGGGACCAGTGTTCCCTCTAAGCTGACTTAGTGTGAGCTAGATCACCATTTTTTAGCATCCGGCTCACACATTTTTGTCTTAGCTCAGGAAGGGGGGCTCCAGAGCAGACTAGTTTATGCAGTAGCCAAACCGCTCACTCATAACTTTAATGCCAGTAGCTCACAAAGTAGAATTTTTGCTCCCAAGACTCCACAGATTACAGGGAGCGTTGGAAGGGACCTCCAGGGAATGCAGGGAATTCACAAGTACCTCCCCCTCCACACCCGCAGTGACTGCTGTTCCACACCCAGAAGATGTCTTCTCTCTGCGATCAACCTACCTCCTAGGGCGGTACATATGTACACATATGCCACCAAGTCACAACTGTGGCTCAGTGGAAGACCATCTCCTTGACATACAGAAGGCCCCAGGCTCAATCCACAACATCTCCAGTTAAAGCAGGTGCTGTGAAAGACCAGTTCCCAAGACCCTGGAGAGCTGCTGCCAGCCTAAGTAAACGATACTGACCTTGATGGACCAAGGATTTGATTCAGTCTAAGGCAGTATAAGGCAGCTTCACATTTGTTTGACAAAGGGCAATTCTTCATCTAGCATTTATTCCACATTTTCTCAACCTGGAAGGAAAACTGCAGCTCAAAACCACATTCAGATATCTCAGGGCAACACTGTACTGACAGCAAAGTCACCCCTGAATGGGCATAAAATGCCCATAAATCTATGCAGAAGGTACAATAAAACCTGGTGATCAAAGGAAGAAAAAGACAACAAAGATGAAGACAACAACGAAGATGATGATGAAGACGGAGGAGGAGGAGATTGGATTTATACCCCGCCCTTCACACAGAGTCTCAGAGCAGCTTACAAACTCCTTTCCCTTCACACAACAGACACCCTGTGAGGTAGGTGGGGCTGAGAGAGCTCTGACAGAAACTGCTCTTTTTCAAGAACAGCTCTTATCAGAACTTTTTTAAGCATAAGATTTTATTAGTTTTAACAAGA
>NW_015194935.1:0-2965 GCF_001447785.1 Gekko japonicus | reverse complement strand
CCTGACAGGCAGCTGCCAGTCTGGTATGGGAGGCGGATGGGGGATGGGTATGGCAAGCCATAGTGGAGGCTGGGCCAGCAGGATCACTAAGGCATTACTGTTGGGGCGGGGTCCCTGATGGCTTTAAGCACGCTGAGCCCACTGCTGCACCTGACAGATAGCCGCCTGTCAGGTGTAAGAGATGGGGGTCATGTTTGAAGCCATCAGAGAGCCTGGGCCAGCAGTATTGCTGCACCTGACAGGGGGCTGGCCATTTCTGATTTCCTCAACTGTCATTAGCTTTCTGCAGTCTCCTGTAACTGTTTTTTAACCTCAGAACACTGAGCTCTGCAGCTGACCAATCAGAGAGTGGGGGGTGCAAGGAAACAGCAGCCTGGCAGCCACATAGTAAACAATGGAGGAGCACATTTTACCCCTTTTGAAATACATACAATGAGCTCTAGAAAGAGGCTCTGGGAGAGTGCCAAGGCCTTAGGTACTCAGTGTCAATTTGCTGTGGCAACCTCAGCAGGGTATAATGTGGAGCGGTGGCGCAGGCGGTAAAACGCCTGCCTTAACAACTAAGAACAGCCACTATGGCTGTTCAAGAATCACTGCGGCCGGGGTGTCCCAGCTCCCACCCACCCAGCGGCTCGAAAGCAAAGTAATTAAAGCAAGTAGACAAATGGGTACCTACCCTTAGACGGGTAGGGGGCACCCTCCTCCGGCGAGGCGTGTGGTGGAGGTACCAGTGGCAGTGACAACAATGGCGGCAGCAGAGCAATGGCTGCGGAGGTGGTGTGGCAATGCAGCGACAGCAACAGTGGCGGCAAGGTCGACAGAGCGATCCCTGGTGGCCAGCGAATGCAAAATCGTGAAGGCTGATGACGGCAGAGGCGGAGACCAGAAGGCACGCGGTGACGTGAAATGTGAGCACGGCGGAGCCTAAGGGACACAAGCCGAGGCCGAAGCAGACATGAACCGTGCTCCTGGAACGGCCCCACCAAAGAAAGCCAGCAGGACTCACCCCTGGACGCCAGGATAAAAAGCGTGCCGACTGAAGACCACCTGGGAAGAAAGAGTCGAGCCGGAGAACAACAGGCCCACCACCTGGGTGCCAGTAGGCTGCCCCTTCCCTGTACCATGTGGCCCTAGTTAGGGATAAATGCGTTCCTAGAACCCTCTATGTAAACTGCTCAGAGACCCTTTGGGGTCAGGGTGGTATAAGAAATTGAATAAATAAATAAATAAATATAATGACAAAGAGTCCACCATTTTTTCCAGAGGAACTGATCTCTGCTACCTAGGGGTCATTTCGTAGAAAAAGAGGTGCAGGAGCTCATTAGCATAACTAACTAGCATAACTTATTTGCATATGCCACACCTCCTGGCAGGAGGGAGAGCTTGTACCTGAATAAACCTTGGTCTTAAAGGTGCCACTGGACTCTTTCGGATTGCTAGCTATGAGGGGGATGGGACACATGCAGACCTGCCCTCACAGAGGAGGGAGAGCTTGTACTTGAATAAACCTTGGTCTTAAAGGAGCCACTGGACTCTTTTGGATGGCCAGCAAGCACAGGAAAGTGTGTGGCTACTTATGCGTCAAGGAGGGAGGCATGGAGGACGTGCATGGCCTCTAGCAGGTAGGGGCCAGGGTGGTGGTGGGCCAGAGGCACAGGAGGAGGCTGAAAAGGTGCAGGAGGCTGGGGTAGAGCTCCTTGCAGGCCTCATGGGAGTCGCCGGGGCCCACCTTGCAGAGGCACTGTGCCAGGGCCAGCATGAGGACGGGCAGAGCCTGGGCGAGCTGGGTGCCATGGCCCAGGCAGTGGCGGAGCAGCTTGAGGGCCAGCTGGCCACAGCGCTCCACTGGGTTGGCCAGTAGACTCGGAAAGGCAAGGGGGGGTTGCTGGGAGCAGGGGCGGGGCTTGCTGCATGTGCCCACCCCCTGGGCTCCTTACTGTGCACTTCTGCAGCAAATGAGCCCTGTTGCTACCTGAAGAGCAGTTGTAATTTTGGCAACAATGGTTCCCCCAGGAGAAAATGGCTGGTTTGGAGGGTGGAGTCTATGGTATTGTACCTGTCTGAGGTTGCACCCCTCCTCAAACCTCACCCTCTCCAGGCTCCACTCCTCAAATCTCCAAGAATTTTCCAACCTGGAGTTGGCAACTCTATCTCCTTCCCAGCCAAGCATCCACCTGCCATTAACTGCCCCTCTGAGGCCCCGGTCACACGGGAGGATTTGCCACATGAGAGGGATAGATTGGGGGTGCATCAAGCGGGTGTGATCACACCACAACATCTGGGAAGTGGCACGCACCAGTCCCCGATCTGTCCCTTCTGGGCGAAACTGCGCATAAAAAACCCCTAGAAAACACTATTACCTACCTGAAATTCTGCTGCAGGGACGGCTGTCTGATCGCCAGCATGCCCGTCTCTCCCGCAGCATGCGAGGTCCTGCCGAACTGCGCATGCACACACATGCACAGCTGGCTGGCCACGCTCTCTGGTCCGTGGCTTCCTCCCAGCATCTGATCGTGCTGGGGAGGACCTGCGCGGCGGCTAGGGGGATCTGTCTGATGTCGCAGCTGTGCGTCTCTTTTGGTGCGGCTCAAAAAAGCCACACTTTGGCTGCGCCTATTTCCCCCAGTGTGACCGGGGCCTCATTTCAGCTTTCCATCTCCCCCCCCGCCGCAGAGATCAGTTGTAATTCTGAGTGATCTCAACCCCTCATCTGGAGATTGGCAACAGTGGTTCCTCAGGAGGGAATGGCTGGTTGGAGGGTGGAGTCAGATTCAGAGATATTCAGATATTCAGATATTCAGATATTCATTTACGATCATAGATCAGAATAAAATATAGACATAAACATACCTATCATAAAAGTAAATATAAATGTCTACTATAGTTATTTAAAACAAGTCAAGTTGTTGCTGTAAGTCTCTGATGTATTCTGTAAGCAGCTGTGAGGAATTTTGCACAGTTAATA
>NW_015194934.1:0-11433 GCF_001447785.1 Gekko japonicus | reverse complement strand
TCTAGAGGCAGCAAGATCCTGATGGGTCAGTGGTTTGAGCAAATAGATGGGCCCCAGAAGCAGCTTTCTTCTTCTCCAGTGCTACGTTTGCTACATGAGTAAGAGCCTTCATTTCCCCATCCCCCCTTCTTTCCAGGAATCCTAGCAGTTTGAGGGCAATGGCTGCAGGAGAGGGAGACTCATGGAAGCCAAGACTCCCGAATTCTAATGAGAACTTCTGCTGCTAACTTCCTGTGTGTACCTAGCAAGTGTCAGTAGATTAGCTTTCCACACCTCGAAAGGCTGGGAGTTGATGTTACGCACCAACCAATAACTGGAAAAGCACCCAAGACTAGCACCAGTTTCAGATGCTCCTTTCTCCTTGCTTCCTTCCTTCTATGCTGGTTGAATGTAGAATGAGGATGTGACCAGACAGCTGCCTGGCGGGGCTGCCAGATTCAGTACGGCGCAGGCTACCTGTGCACCATTAGTAATTATTTAGCAACATTATTAATTATTTAGAATGGAGAATTTTGGCAGGGTGCCATTTCTCCTGCCATGATGCTGGACTTTGAGGAAAAGCTACAGCTGCCAAAATTCTGCTTTCTATGCAGCGACCAAAGGTGTAGAATCTCTGTGCTGAGTCTGTCGGTCTTACTGACTAGTAAGCATTGTCCTTCTGGCTCTGAATCATGATTACTTGCCACCTGAAAAACTGCTCAGATGGATTTGTGTATGTTTGTATGTGCTGCTGCCATTTTTGCTTGCATGGAACTCAGACCCAGGAGTTGCAGAATAACCTTAATTGTGTTTGTTGGCTCCCCCTGAACCTAGATCCCTAATTAGCCCATGGCTGGGCAGGGACACATCTTGCAAGCTCTGCAACCCTCTCTCTCCCTGGATTTCATGCTTTGCTTTTCTAATGGGATTTTCCCCTAGCAAATCCCCTTGATTTTCCCACAGATTCTCCAGACAATTACAGGGCAGCATCTGGGGAAGCTGGCTTATCAACAGTACATTAGTTGTATACAGCTTTCTCAGTATCATGACACTAATGAAGCCCAACACACCAAAGATGTTGGCCATGAATAGAGAAGGCTGTCAAGCCCACCACAAAATGCACAAAACACAGAGGACATAGAGCTTATCCAGCACTGGAGCTAACACAATTATTAAGCAGAGCTGTTGGGGATCCCTTGAGGTTAGTATCATGATGTTTTCAGAGGCACTAGGGTGGATGTCCAGGAGTGAGTGAGGCATCTTTACAACTAGTTTGCTCATGTGTTGTTTATGGTGTAATTCATTTTTGTTTGAGTAGGTCAGGAGTCCACAAAGTGCTGCCTATGGGTGTCATGGCACCCAACACCTTCCTGGGCACCCGCCAAGTGAGGATTAGGCCCTCTGGGCATCTTTACAACTAGTTTGCTCATGTGTTGTTTATGGTGTAATTCATTTTTGTTTGAGTAGGTCAGGAGTCCACAAAGTGCTGCCTATGGGTGTCATGGCACCCAACACCTTCCTGGGCACCCGCCAAGTGAGGATTAGGCCCTCTGGGCTTCTCTATTTTATTTTAGTTATTTTATTCAACTTTTATCCCACCCTCCCTGCTGCATTCATGCAGATGTGATCCACAAGTAAGAGATTCATGGGGATTCATGGGGATGTCTAAGTTAGGGATCCACAACCTTGTTGAACTTGCAAGCACTTTTAAAATGTTGAGAACATAAGAACATAAGAGACGCCAATGTTGGATCAGGCCAAAGGCCCATCCAGTCCAACACTCTGTGTCACACAGTGGCCAGAAATACCAGTGCCATCAGGAGGTCCACCAGTGGGGCCAGGACATTAGAAGCCCTCCCACTGTTGCCCCCCCCCAAGCACCAAGAAGACAGAGCATCACTTGCCCCAGAGTCCCTATCTATACCTTGTGGCTAATAGCCACTGATGGACCTCTGCTCCATATGCTTATCTAATTCCCTTTTGAAGCCGTCCATGCTTGTAGCCGCCACCACTTCCTGTGGCAGTGAATTCCAAGTGTTAATCACTCTTTGGGTGAAGAAGTACTTCCTTTTATCCGTTCTAACCCGACCACTCAGCAATTTCATTGAGTGCCCACGACTTCTTGTACTGTGAAAAAGGGAGAAAAGTGCCTCTTTCTCTACCTGCTCTAACCCATGCATAATCTTATAAACCTCAACCATGTCACCCCTCAGTCGTCGTTTCTCCAAACTAAAGAGCCCTAAGTGCTTTAACCATTCCTCATAGGGAAAGTGTTCCAACCCTTTTATCATTCGAGTTGCCCTTTTCTGCACTTTTCCCAAAGCTATAATATCCTTGTTAAGGTGTGGTGACCAGAATTGCACACAGTATTCCAGATGAGGTCGCACCATTGATTTATATAGCGGCATTATGATATTGGCTGATCTGTTTACAATACCCTTCCTAATAATCCCCAGCATAGCATTGGCCTTCTTTATTGCAGTCACACACTGTCTCGACATTTTCAGTGAGTTATCCACTACAACTCCAAGATCTCTCTCTTGATCAGTCTCTGCCAGTTCAGACCCCATCAACGTGTATTTATAGTTAGGATTTTTGGCTCCAATGTGCATCACCTTGCACTTGGCCACATTGAACCCCATTTGCCATGTTGACGCCCACTCGCCCAACTTTGACAGATCCCTTTGGAGTGCCTCACAATCCTCACTGGTTTTCACCACCCTGAACAACTTCGTATCATCCGCAAATTTAGCCACTTCACTGCTTACTCCCAACTCCAAATCATTAATGAACAAGTTAAAAAGCAGTGGACCAAGTACTGATCCCTGCGGTACCCCACTGCTTACCACCCTCCACTGAGAAAATTGCCCACCTACACTCACTCTCTGTTTTCTATGAACTAGCCAGTTTTTGATCCATAAAAGAACTTGTCCTTCTATCCCATGATTTTTGAGCTTACTTAGGAGCCTTTGATGAGGAACTTTATCAAAAGCTTTCTGGAAGTCAAGGTAAATAATATCTATTGGATCCCCCTTGTCCACATGTTTGTTCACCCCCTCAAAGAACATTAACAGGTTAGTGAGACAAGATCTTCCCTTACAGAACCCATGTTGAGTCTGCCTCAATAGGTTTTGTTCATCTATGTGCCTACTAATTCTTTCCTTAATAATGGTTTCCACCAATTTACCCGGTATCGACGTCAGACTGACAGGCCTGTAATTTCCCGGATCTCCTCTGGAACCCTTTTTAAAGATGGGAGTGACATTAGCTACCTTCCAATCCTCAGGAATGGAGGCAGATTTTAAGGAAAGATTACATATCTTTGTCAGGAGATCTACAAGTTCACATTTGAGTTCTTTCAGAACTCTCGGATGTATGCCATCTGGGCCTGGTGATTTATCAGTTTTTAAGTTGTCTATCAGTTTTAGGACCTCCTCTCTCGTCACCTCAATCTGACTCAGGTCTTTCAACACCCCTCCCGAACTCAGCGGCTCTGGAGTGGGCAAGCACCTCTCATCTTCCACAGTGAAGACGGAGGCAAAAAATGCATTTAGCTTCTCAGCCATTTCCCTATCATCCTTCAATACTCCTTTTACCCCTTGGTCGTCCAAGGGCCCCACTGCCTCCCTGGCTGGTTTCCTGTTTCTAATGTATTTGAAGAAAGTTTTATTGTTGGTTTTTACGTTTTTTGCTATATGCTCCTCATATTCCCTTTTTGCCTGCCTGACCTCAGACTTGCATTTTATTTGCCATAGCCTGTGTTCCGTTTTATCAGCCTCACTGTGACTAGCTTTCCACTGCTTAAAGGAATTCTTTTTACTTTTTACAGCCTCCATTACTCTGTTTGTTAACCATGCAGGCTTTTTCCTATACCTGTTTGTGCCTTTCCTAACCTGCGGAATATATATTTTTTGAGCTTCTAGGATCGTAGTTTTAAATAGATCCCAAGCTTCCCCAATTGTTTTGACCCTTTCTACTTTTCCTTTCAGTTTCCTCCCCACGTGTCCCCTCATATCAGAGAAATTACCCCTTTTAAAGTTAAAAATGGTTGTGTGAGTCTTTTTGGCCAATTCTCTATTTGTACAAATGATGAACTCAACAACATTATGATCACTGTTTCCAAGCGGTGCAATCACTTTTACATCTCTCACCAGGTCTTGAGTGTTACTTAGGACCAAATCAAGGATCGCCTCTCCCCTGGTAGGTTCCGTGACCATCTGCTCCATAGCACAGTCATTTAGAGTGTCTAGAAACTCAATCTCTTTTTCCCGACTAGAACACATATTGACCCAATCAATGTGTGGGTAGTTAAAATCACCTATTATTACACAGTGTTTTTGTCTAGTTGCTATCTTTAAGGCATTCATCATTTTATAATCCTCCTCTATCTTTTGATCTGGTGGGCGATAACAAACTCCCAGTGTTAAGTTTCCTTTTGGCCCCCCTATTTCAACCCATAGAACTTCCAGAAGCGAATCCAATTCACTTAGCCTCTCAATCTTTCTAGACTTTATACCCTCTCTGACATACAGAGCTACCCCACCTCCAACCCTTCCCCCCCTATCCTTCCGATATAATATATAACCGGGAATCACTGTGTCCCACTGATTTTCCTCATCCCACCAAGTTTCAGAAATACCCACAATGTCTATTTTTCCCTCCGACACCAAGCACTCCAACTCCCCGATTTTACCTCGGACACTTCTAGCATTTGTATAGAAACAGCTGTAATTTCCCTTACAAGTTAAGCCTGCATCCTTCCTCTTGCTATCTCGAGTCGTTGTCCGGCAGTCCATGTCACCAGCCATGGCCTCTGTGGACAATTTCAATCCACCTCCCTGTAGAAAAGCAACCGGTACCCCCTCACCTCTCTCAGATGAGCCAACCCGAACCAGAGACTTTTCATCTCCTGTCGGCTTTCCCCCAATATTCAGTTTAAAAGCTGCTCTGCCACCTTTTTGATTTTAAGTGCCAGCAGCCTGGTTCCTTCTCGGGACAAGTGGAGACCGTCTCGCCTGTACAGCTCCCTCTTGTTCCAAAAAGTATCCCAGTGCCTAACAAACCTGAACCCTTCCCCCCTACACCATCGTCTCATCCACGCATTGAGACTCCTGATCTCTGCCTGTCTCTCCGGCCCTGCGCGTGGAACAGGTAACACTTCTGAGAAGGCTACCTTGGAGGTCCTGGACCTAAGTTTCCTGCCCAGCAGCCTAAATTTCTCCTCCAGGACCTCACGACTGCATTTCCCCACATCGTTGGTGCCGACATGCACCACGACCACTGGCTCCTCCCCAGCACTATCTACCAGCCTATCTAAAACACGCGTAATGTCCGCTACCTTCGCACCAGGCAGGCAAGTCACCATACGGTCAGTACGCGGGTTCGCCACCCAGCTGTCTACCTGCCTAAGGATCGAATCACCCACTACCAAGAGCCCCCCTCCCACCCTGCTCAGGGATGGTTCCTTGGTGCAAAAGGAGAGCCGCTCACCAGCTGGGGAAGAGGTCCCTTCTGAGGGCACATTCCCCTTATCCTCAGCATGGTGCCCTGTTTCCCCTAGACCCTCATGCTCCCTGACAGCAGCGGGGCTGCCAGATCCAGAGTGGGACGAAGCTAACAAGTCCCCGAGAGTCTTTTCTGTGTGCCTAGCTGACTGTCTCTGCTTCTCCAGGTCAGCCACCTTGGCCTCAAGGGAGCACACACGTTCCCTGAGAACCAGGAGCTCCTTGCACCGAGGACACACCCAAGACTTCTGCCCAGTGGGCAGATAGTCATACATGTGACACTCCGTGCAAAACACTGGATAGCCCCCAACCCCCTGCTGGCATTCTGGCTTCATAATTCTTTTAAAATAAATAAATATAATCCCCCTTTTAAACCCTTGGTATTTATGTGGGTTTTGTTATCAAGTCAAATTATTTTACGGGAAAGACAAAGAGCCTAGGGCCTTGTCTTTCTGGCTCTTTTTGGGCTTCTTACAGCGCCCCTAGTCTAAGAGTCCCTAGGCTAAGAGCCACAGGCAAAGAGCCCTTTAGCTCACCCTTCGGCTCGTGCCAGAGGCTCGTGCCTCTGCCAAGGTGCTTCCTTAAATAGAGGCCTCCCCCAGCAGAGGTCAGGCAGCAGCTATTCAAATTCAAATTCACCCAGGCACTCAATCACAGGCAAAACAATGCCCCTTCCACTTCCTCTCAATTACAGGCAATCCCAGTCAAACAATGCCCGTTCCTCTCCCACACTCAATCAGCCAGGACTCTGCAAGAACTCTAAGTGCTTCCACACACTGCTAAACACAGTTTTCCCACAAAATATCCTTAGCTGAATTCTCTCAGCTGAAAGCAAGTAAAAGAAACCCACTCACCTCTCTCACAGCTCTCTCTCCTGCTCCTGCTCAGAGCTCAGCTGGTCTCCTCTGCCTCTGGCAAGGTGCTTCCTTAAATAGAGGCCTCCCCCAGCAGAGGTCAGGCAGCAGCTATTCAAATTCAAATTCACCCAGGCACTCAATCACAGGCAAAACAATGCCCCTTCCACTTCCTCTCAATTACAGGCAATCCCAGTCAAACAATGCCCGTTCCTCTCCCACACTCAATCAGCCAGGACTCTGCAAGAACTCTAAGTGCTTCCACACACTGCTAAACACAGTTTTCCCACAAAATATCCTTAGCTGAATTCTCTCAGCTGAAAGCAAGTAAAAGAAACCCACTCACCTCTCTCACAGCTCTCTCTCCTGCTCCTGCTCAGAGCTCAGCTGGTCTCCTCTGCCTCTGGCAAGGTGCTTCCTTAAATAGAGGCCTCCCCCAGCAGAGGTCAGGCAGCAGCTATTCAAATTCAAATTCACCCAGGCACTCAATCACAGGCAAAACAATGCCCCTTCCACTTCCTCTCAATTACAGGCAATCCCAGTCAAACAATGCCCGTTCCTCTCCCACACTCAATCAGCCAGGACTCTGCAAGAACTCTAAGTGCTTCCACACACTGCTAAACACAGTTTTCCCACAAAATATCCTTAGCTGAATTCTCTCAGCTGAAAGCAAGTAAAAGAAACCCACTCACCTCTCTCACAGCTCTCTCTCCTGCTCCTGCTCAGAGCTCAGCTGGTCTCCTCTGCCTCTGGCAAGGTGCTTCCTTAAATAGAGGCCTCCCCCAGCAGAGGTCAGGCAGCAGCTATTCAAATTCAAATTCACCCAGGCACTCAATCACAGGCAAAACAATGCCCCTTCCACTTCCTCTCAATTACAGGCAATCCCAGTCAAACAATGCCCGTTCCTCTCCCACACTCAATCAGCCAGGACTCTGCAAGAACTCTAAGTGCTTCCACACACTGCTAAACACAGTTTTCCCACAAAATATCCTTAGCTGAATTCTCTCAGCTGAAAGCAAGTAAAAGAAACCCACTCACCTCTCTCACAGCTCTCTCTCCTGCTCCTGCTCAGAGCTCAGCTGGTCTCCTCTGCCTCTGGCAAGGTGCTTCCTTAAATAGAGGCCTCCCCCAGCAGAGGTCAGGCAGCAGCTATTCAAATTCAAATTCACCCAGGCACTCAATCACAGGCAAAACAATGCCCCTTCCACTTCCTCTCAATTACAGGCAATCCCAGTCAAACAATGCCCGTTCCTCTCCCACACTCAATCAGCCAGGACTCTGCAAGAACTCTAAGTGCTTCCACACACTGCTAAACACAGTTTTCCCACAAAATATCCTTAGCTGAATTCTCTCAGCTGAAAGCAAGTAAAAGAAACCCACTCACCTCTCTCACAGCTCTCTCTCCTGCTCCTGCTCAGAGCTCAGCTGGTCTCCTCTGCCTCTGGCAAGGTGCTTCCTTAAATAGAGGCCTCCCCCAGCAGAGGTCAGGCAGCAGCTATTCAAATTCAAATTCACCCAGGCACTCAATCACAGGCAAAACAATGCCCCTTCCACTTCCTCTCAATTACAGGCAATCCCAGTCAAACAATGCCCGTTCCTCTCCCACACTCAATCAGCCAGGACTCTGCAAGAACTCTAAGTGCTTCCACACACTGCTAAACACAGTTTTCCCACAAAATATCCTTAGCTGAATTCTCTCAGCTGAAAGCAAGTAAAAGAAACCCACTCACCTCTCTCACAGCTCTCTCTCCTGCTCCTGCTCAGAGCTCAGCTGGTCTCCTCTGCCTCTGGCAAGGTGCTTCCTTAAATAGAGGCCTCCCCCAGCAGAGGTCAGGCAGCAGCTATTCAAATTCAAATTCACCCAGGCACTCAATCACAGGCAAAACAATGCCCCTTCCACTTCCTCTCAATTACAGGCAATCCCAGTCAAACAATGCCCGTTCCTCTCCCACACTCAATCAGCCAGGACTCTGCAAGAACTCTAAGTGCTTCCACACACTGCTAAACACAGTTTTCCCACAAAATATCCTTAGCTGAATTCTCTCAGCTGAAAGCAAGTAAAAGAAACCCACTCACCTCTCTCACAGCTCTCTCTCCTGCTCCTGCTCAGAGCTCAGCTGGTCTCCTCTGCCTCTGGCAAGGTGCTTCCTTAAATAGAGGCCTCCCCCAGCAGAGGTCAGGCAGCAGCTATTCAAATTCAAATTCACCCAGGCACTCAATCACAGGCAAAACAATGCCCCTTCCACTTCCTCTCAATTACAGGCAATCCCAGTCAAACAATGCCCGTTCCTCTCCCACACTCAATCAGCCAGGACTCTGCAAGAACTCTAAGTGCTTCCACACACTGCTAAACACAGTTTTCCCACAAAATATCCTTAGCTGAATTCTCTCAGCTGAAAGCAAGTAAAAGAAACCCACTCACCTCTCTCACAGCTCTCTCTCCTGCTCCTGCTCAGAGCTCAGCTGGTCTCCTCTGCCTCTGGCAAGGTGCTTCCTTAAATAGAGGCCTCCCCCAGCAGAGGTCAGGCAGCAGCTATTCAAATTCAAATTCACCCAGGCACTCAATCACAGGCAAAACAATGCCCCTTCCACTTCCTCTCAATTACAGGCAATCCCAGTCAAACAATGCCCGTTCCTCTCCCACACTCAATCAGCCAGGACTCTGCAAGAACTCTAAGTGCTTCCACACACTGCTAAACACAGTTTTCCCACAAAATATCCTTAGCTGAATTCTCTCAGCTGAAAGCAAGTAAAAGAAACCCACTCACCTCTCTCACAGCTCTCTCTCCTGCTCCTGCTCAGAGCTCAGCTGGTCTCCTCTGCCTCTGGCAAGGTGCTTCCTTAAATAGAGGCCTCCCCCAGCAGAGGTCAGGCAGCAGCTATTCAAATTCAAATTCACCCAGGCACTCAATCACAGGCAAAACAATGCCCCTTCCACTTCCTCTCAATTACAGGCAATCCCAGTCAAACAATGCCCGTTCCTCTCCCACACTCAATCAGCCAGGACTCTGCAAGAACTCTAAGTGCTTCCACACACTGCTAAACACAGTTTTCCCACAAAATATCCTTAGCTGAATTCTCTCAGCTGAAAGCAAGTAAAAGAAACCCACTCACCTCTCTCACAGCTCTCTCTCCTGCTCCTGCTCAGAGCTCAGCTGGTCTCCTCTGCCTCTGGCAAGGTGCTTCCTTAAATAGAGGCCTCCCCCAGCAGAGGTCAGGCAGCAGCTATTCAAATTCAAATTCACCCAGGCACTCAATCACAGGCAAAACAATGCCCCTTCCACTTCCTCTCAATTACAGGCAATCCCAGTCAAACAATGCCCGTTCCTCTCCCACACTCAATCAGCCAGGACTCTGCAAGAACTCTAAGTGCTTCCACACACTGCTAAACACAGTTTTCCCACAAAATATCCTTAGCTGAATTCTCTCAGCTGAAAGCAAGTAAAAGAAACCCACTCACCTCTCTCACAGCTCTCTCTCCTGCTCCTGCTCAGAGCTCAGCTGGTCTCCTCTGCCTCTGGCAAGGTGCTTCCTTAAATAGAGGCCTCCCCCAGCAGAGGTCAGGCAGCAGCTATTCAAATTCAAATTCACCCAGGCACTCAATCACAGGCAAAACAATGCCCCTTCCACTTCCTCTCAATTACAGGCAATCCCAGTCAAACAATGCCCGTTCCTCTCCCACACTCAATCAGCCAGGACTCTGCAAGAACTCTAAGTGCTTCCACACACTGCTAAACACAGTTTTCCCACAAAATATCCTTAGCTGAATTCTCTCAGCTGAAAGCAAGTAAAAGAAACCCACTCACCTCTCTCACAGCTCTCTCTCCTGCTCCTGCTCAGAGCTCAGCTGGTCTCCTCTGCCTCTGGCAAGGTGCTTCCTTAAATAGAGGCCTCCCCCAGCAGAGGTCAGGCAGCAGCTATTCAAATTCAAATTCACCCAGGCACTCATCATGCGGCACCTGGGTCTCGAACTGCTGAACTACCGACCTTCCACAGCCTGCAGTACAGCGTCTTAACCACTGAAGCCCTGTCCCTTTAATAAAGGCTTAATGGGATGTTATTTATTGGCTGGTGTTACCTGCATGCCATGAGAAGATTCAGCTGCCCATTTCTACATGTTAAACCTGAATTAAAGGAACAGGATAGGCGCTCAGAGCAGTGGACTTTGTTCTCTTTTCCTCCACTTTATTTTTACAATAGCTGTCTGGGGTAGATTAGGCTGAAAAAAGTGACTGTGACTGGGGCAAGATCACCCAGCAAGCTTGATGGCAGTGCATGGACTTGAATCTGGGTGTCCTAGGTCCTTGTTTAACACCCTAACTACTGCACCACAGTGGCTTGCCCAGAACTTGGAACTACTAGATCAAATGAATTTGGAATGCATACTGGACTCACAACACCCCATGGCTGCCTCATGTTTGGAAAGTTTGTCCCAGTGGTTATAGGTTGCCGACAGACTTGGAGAGAAAAATATCCAGTCCATTTACTAGAAGATAAATGGAATACTGTTTACCAGCTTTGTTTCCAAAAGCCCATTAGTACACATTAAGCCTCCATTAAAGGCACATGACATTTTCTCCAGGCTTGTTGAGAATCCTGCAGTGATCCAAACTCTCACCTTCCCCACATTTTGACCCACATCCTCAAAAGACTTTTCATTGTTGTCATGTGTGTTTGAAAGCCTATCACTGTTAGTTTCTGTTGATTGGCCTTCTGGAATTTAAGCCTGTTGGGAGTGACATTTTCAAGTTCTCTCAGCTGTCATGTAGATTAGAAATATTCTTTCAAACCAAGCCCAGCCCCTAAGATCTACTGCTTCACAAATCAAAGTTCAGGAGTCAACATTTCAGGATTTCAAGTTATAGCAAATATTGAGAAATGCCAGCACTGAAGTCAGTGATCAGGAGAGTTTTGTAGAAACAAGTGGTAAAATAATTATTTAGAAGACAGAAAAGTGCTGGAATCCTGCAGGTGATTCTGAAGTAATATTGATATAAGAAGAGCATGTATACCTCCTTGGTCCTTATCTCCCAAGGACTTGCTGAAATTCTGTGTGCATAGCAGTCCTGAATTAAAATACATTTAAGTGATGGAAA
>NW_015194933.1:0-3443 GCF_001447785.1 Gekko japonicus | reverse complement strand
TAGTGCGGGTAGGCAGCCCCGCTAATCCAGACCCACGACGGAAAACAGCGAGCAACTCGCCGTGGCCGACCAGCAGCAGACACCACCCGATCCGGTGGCAGTGCCTGTCAGGATGGCCAATAGCCAGACGTTCAAGGCATTCGAACCTACCACCGAGGACTGGGACTCTTACCTGACGAGGTTCGAGTTCCACCTTGAGGCGAACAACATCACCACGGAGGAGAAGAAGCGGGCAACTCTCCTGAGCTCTTGCGGCAAGAGCATGTTCGACATCGCCCGGTCGCTGGTGGCACCAGCTGACATCAAAACGGTTTCGTTCGCAGACCTGATGGCCAAGTTGAAGGCACATTTCTCTCCGCAGCCATCAGAGATCGCTTGCCGACACACCTTCTACAAGAGGAGCCAGGCGGCTAACGAGTCGGTGGCAGAATACGTGGCAGCCCTGCGCAAGGCTGCTAGACCCTGCAACTTCGCCAACGTTGAAGAGGCCCTCCGAGACCGGTTGGTTTGCGGGATGAAAGATGAACGTCTGCAGCAACGGCTGTTCGCCAAAACAACTCTGACCTGGGCCGTCGCCTACTCTGAGGCCGTCGCCGCAGAGGCATCCGATAAATCGACAAGGGAGGTCCGCCAGTGGTTGGCAGCAACAGAGCAGCGGGTACACCACCAGGAGGCTGACGGCGAGGGCAGTGACGCCAACGATGACGTGTGCGCTGTCAGAGCGGGAATGGACAAGCGGACCCGAGTGAAGCCTGCGGCTACCCCAAGGTGCACCGGTTGTGGCGGGAAACACCCTCGCGAGCACTGTTGGGCCCGAGACCTCGACTGTCGAATGTGCAGCAAGCAGGGACACGTCGCTTGAGCCTGCAGATCACAGAGGACATCACGCCGGCGTCCCCACCCAGGAACCAGTGCTCATGAGCAGTCGTCGGAGAAGCCAGCTGCCAGATGACAACGAGCCTGTCATCTGCCTAAACCGTCCTTCGCACCGGCGGTCACGGGAAGATCCACGTCACCATCCATTTAGATGGCGTTCCCTGCAGCATGGAGGTCGACTCGGGATCATCCGTGATGGTGATATCGTCCAAGACATGGCAGCGGCTCTTCTCCACCCGGAGTCGGCGGAGGCTGAAGCCCGCAGACACCCGGGTATTGGATTTCCAGGGGAAACGTATTCCTCAAGCAGGGAGAGATACCTTTAATGTTGAATTTATGGGGAAATGTGCAGTGTTATCCTTGTTGGTGGCTGAAGGGGACCGAGTTAATTTGTTGGGCCTAGACTGGTTTGAACCACTGGGTATTGCAATTTCTGGTGTAAACAACGTTGCGGAGAATAAATGGGCTGTACTGTATGACAAGTTCCCTGAGGTATTTGGGGACGGTCTGGGAAGGTACAAAGAGCCCCCAGTGTCGTTCGAACTTGACCCCTCTGTAACCCCGATCCGGTTGAAGTATCAGAAGGTTTCCATTCTACTCAAGCCCCGGATCGAGGCTGAGCTGGACAAACTGGGGAAACCGGGTGGTGGTGCCTCACAAACTCCAGGGAAAAGTGTTGAAATCACTCCATGAGGGCCATCCAGGCATGGTCCACATGAAGGCGTTGGCCCGAGGGTATTTGTGGTGGCCCGGCTTAGACGCCGACATAGGGGAATGGGTCTGAGTGTGTACGCCATGCCAGCAGGCAAGGCCCGAACCACCTACTGCCACTCCGCAGAAGTGGGAATCAGCGGGAAAACCTTGGTGGAGGCTCCACCTCAATTTCGCGGGGCCTGTGCAGGGACAAATGTTCCTGATTGTGGTTGACGCGTACTCTAAGTAGTTGGAGGTTGCGCACATGTCCTCCACCACTTCGACTGCCATCATCAATGTGCTGCGTCGCTTGTTCGCCACCCACGGACTGCCGGACCTGCTGGTAAGCGACAACGGCGCTCAATTTGTCTCTTGGGAGTTCAGTCAGTTCCTGTCTGACAACGGCATCAGGCAACTGACTTCAGCCCCATTCCACCTGGCCTCAAACGGCCAGGTGGAAAGAATGGTTTGTATGACCAAAGAGGCCCTGGCTAAACTCACCCAGGGTGATTGGGGGGTAAAATTGGCCTCATTCTTCCTGCGCCAGCATGTTACCCCATGCTCAGCCACAGGTCGCAGCCCGGCCGAGCTGCTGATGGGGTGCTGCCTCACCACGCTTTTAGATTGGCTCCATCCTGATCTAAATGATCTCAAGCCCCAGCAGCAAAGTGCGCTCCCAAAGGCCTGCACGTTCGAAACTGGCGACAAAGTCTTCAGTTGCAACTATACAGGGGGTCACTTGTGGCTACCAGCCACTGTCATTGAACAGCAGGGTTCCAGAATGTATGTTGTCGATCTTGCTGATGGTCGCAAGTGGCGTCGACACATAGACCAGCTGAGGCAGCGGTGGGCAAAGGAACACCTAGAGTCCCAGTCAGCTGAGTCCCCCGAACTTGAGGACCTTCCCCGACCTCCTCCGGAGGTGAGTACTGCCAAGCCCGCTGAGCCCAGTACTGTCCCAGAGGCAGGGCAGACCCCTACTCTCGGACCTGCAACTATGGACGGAAGTGTTCCTGACTCTGAGGTCCCAGAGTCATGCAGAGTCCCCCAAGCTGAGCTGTGTCCTGAGCCTACACGGCTGCGTAGGTCTCAGCGAGTACGCCGAGCTCCGACCTACCTAAGTGATTATGATTGTACGTGATTGTTTTTTTCTTAGGGGGGAGGAATTATAATGTATTCAATGAGCTGCCTATTGAATGCATAGTGTTGTGAAACATCTAATTGAATTGCCATGTGAGCTTCATCCTGGGATGGGATCCAAATACATCCAATCAGGTTACTAGCCCAGGAACTAACATCCAATCACTTCACAGCAAGCTCCCTGAGCGGGAACGCTTGTGATTGGTCTTTATTGGGACAACCTCATTGGTTGGTAATTGTACAGTGGGCGTGGCTATATTAGCCGGAAATGTTTAAAAGCAGGACAACTGCAATGGAAAAGATGAACCGTTCTGTTCTGGCTATCTGATATTGATCCGTGTTCGAGTTGTGTTCGAGTTGAAGAATAAAGTTGTGTTCTTGCTGAATCACTCTCTGGCTGCTTTGTTAAGCGAGCGACTTAACACTATGCTTGGGGAGGATGAACGCCAGACCCCAGGACAGTTTGCACCTGAAGCTGATCAGGTAATGCCTGGCCCCAGCAACACGCCACCCGGACTGAGGAATCAGAGATGGTGGGATTTGGCAACCTAACCTAAGCAATGTCGGCACCTAGCTAATTATTCTCTTGCACTGCCGCTGTGTCTGATCTTCTTGGTGGCTGTGTGTGAAAATTAGAAAGAGAGTTCTCTTGAGCCTTTGCTGGTCTGTGTGTGTTTGTGTGCGTGCAAGTGTGTGTGTGTATGCGTGAGCCTGCATGCCTGGAAGTCATGGTG
>NW_015194932.1:0-3442 GCF_001447785.1 Gekko japonicus | reverse complement strand
ACACCTCATCAACAGAATTTTTTAAAAAACTGTATAAAAATCTTAGAGAACCCTGAACCCTCACCACACATTGATCACATTAGAAATCCAGCCGTTTGAGTTAAGTATCACCAAGCAATAGAGCCAGTATGGTGCAGTGGTTAGGTTGGCAGACAAGGATTGGGGAGTCCTGGGTTCAAATCCCTGTAAAATTCACTTGACATTTTTTTCAGCATAACTTAGCTCACAAAAGACAAAATGGGGAGAGACCCATGTATACTGTGATGAAACCCTTGGTGAAAGGAAGGGATAAAATGTATACATAGATAGAACTGACCTGGTTCATACAGGTTAGTACACATGGAGACCATTTTAGTCCGTTGATCCTGGCATACAGCTAAGGCAAATGAATCCATGGATTTACATGAATGCAAAACCATTTTAGGCTAATTCATCTTGGTGAAATGGGATTGTAGGTCTTGAATTTATCAATCTGTATCCTTTATCATCCAAATGATTAACACTTAACAAGGGCTTTTCCACATTCTCATTTTTCTAGCTGTTAAGTTCCTGTTTGTTTGGGTTTCCCCCCTGCTCTGCACATGTGCTGCCTCAAATGGTTGATTAGATATCAAACAGCATGGAAAGAAGAAGAAATACCTTCCAAAAAAGATATAGTAGAGAAAATGTTGTCAGTAGCTGAAAGGGATAGACTAAGCTTAATATTACAATTAAAAGTAAAGAAGTTTTTGACAAACGATGGAAAATGTTTTATGTATGGTTAGAAAATGTATACAGAAATGACTCACAAGAATAAGAAATGTAAAAAATGTTAGATGTATGGTGAAAATACTATAAATAAACTTATTTTTTTTAAAAGAAACAAGTTGAAAGAATTGGTCCATTGCAAATAGCTTTTTTCATTAGCCATTTTTCTGTCTGTTTTTAAAAGGTAAAGTGAATTGAGAAAATAATTGACGTTTTGAGCAACAACAACCACCCTGAGAGAATGTTAGGCTACTAACTACTGAACTTCCGGAGAATGAAATCTTTGGGGTTAGAACTGGCAGTTCTCTTATGGGAACTGAGGAGATGGCCTTTCTTTTATTTTTTTTCTCCCCTCTGAAGGAAGAATCCTTTATTTAACAGAACAGGGTTATGGGCTCCAACTTTCTGTACTTGCAACATATTTTATCTGAAAAGACTTGAAGGATTTATAAAGCAAATTTGGGTGAGTAGGAATGTGGCACAGACAATGAGACTAGGTTGGCGATTCTTGGTAAGTTCTGATAGTGTTACTATGTATATTCATAATTTGTTGAATCTTTCTTTTTGGCCACTTGCCCAAGAGTGTAGTGGTTTGAGAGAAAAAAGAATGAATGAAAATAAATAAAAGCTTAAAGAGGTATTGTGATTCCAAACATAGTATGGATGGGAATATATAATGATTTTTTAATTGAGATTATTATATACTTATATTTTTCTGGTTTTATACATTTTGATATTAAGATTTTATTAGGATTTAATAAGAGTATTAAGTTGTAAGACCTCTTCTTTGTGGATTAGAATGTCTTTTTAGCTGATGCTAGCAGGCAAGAAGTAAACATTCTTTTTAATCAAGTTGCTTGGATGGAATAGCTGTGTTAGCTGTCTGGCAGTTCTAATAGGTCTTAAGTGTAGCATTAATGGGATAGTGGAGGATGGGCTTTCTGATTGAGGTATTTGCTTGACTTTTTACTCAAAGTATAGAGTTCATGGTTTTAGTTGCTTAGGGTAAAACTTTGCACTGTCTGGGTCAACAATTTAGTTCCTTATCTGAAAACAACACTTTTTCCTTAGGTGTAGAGAATCCTTGGGTAAAATTGAATAAGGTTAGGTTAAATAAATATTTAATATATCATGTAGTCACACCTTTTGCTGTTACTGACCAATGAATGTATGCCTACTCAAATGATGCTCTGTCATTTGTAACCAATTATGATTTTTGTATGTTATCTTTTTCCTATGTCATTTTGGGTATAACACTTGATGTACTTCCTCAAATTGTTCAGAAAGCAGTCAACTTTTAACAGGCAATTTTGGCCCAACTGTTTTCCAGTATCTCTTGCAATAAAATACTAAAACAACTTTCTCCTGAGACTTCACTTGTGTGTTCTTTTTGGGTTTGGGAACATACAAGCCATATTTGTGGAGCTGGCATTTTAAAACATGAAACAATGTGTTTTTTTGTTTTTGTGGGTTTTCTAGGCAACAGGGGTGAGGGAGGCAGTTCTCAGAGGCAAATGGGATCTCAGTTAGGGGGAGCTTGCCAGGTTGCTTCTGTTGGGATTATCTTGTTTGAAATGGGGTCTATTAGGCTTCTGCTGCCACATTTATTCTGACACTGGTTCTGTTGGGCTGCACTCCTTTCCTTGCTTCAGTTGGTTTCACTTGGATTCTCTGGTTTGACATTGGATGTGTTGTGCTTGCCACATTGGTATTCTCTGATTTGACGTTGGTTCTGTAGTGTTTGTTGTATCTGTTTGCACTGGGAGGCTTTTGGACAATGGCTCTTGTGTGTTTTGTTATTTTTTTGCCCTGAAGAAACATTATAATTCCCCCCCAGGGGGGGTCACTTTGTTCAGGGGCCCATAGAATTGGAACTCTTCATCAAATCCAATTGAAACTTGGTGATTTTTTAGTTAATAGGAAGCACCAGTTCACCTCCAATTTTGACATCATTTGGTCAAAATACTGCTCCTTCAGTCCTCCAGAAACATTCCCCATAAAGAATTACATACCCAAATAATTTTGGAATCCTGAAAAAAAACAACTTGACTCCAAAGAATGAACTGGTATTGGAGACCCGAGTAACCTGAAATACCAATAATTATGCCCTCCAAAGTCTGGATCAAAAATACCATTTTTTCCTGGTGCACATCCCTACTGTAACCCCAAACTACTACTCAGGTGGTGTTTGGATAATTCAATGTCGATAGACGGGAAAAAAGGGGCTTTTAAAGCCCCTGCTACCCTTTTATTGCCTGAGGCATGCTGAGGCAAAGCTGGAATGAATCTTCTGCTATTTGTTGCTCTAGCTGTCCTCTCAGCATCCCTCAGCGCAGTATCCCTCAGAGTGTCCAATGCAATCAGCAGCTCTGAGGACAGGCCATTCTAATAGGCCTCCATCTCTACAGAAGCCTCCTGCCATTTCAACATAATCAGATGAGGATTTGATCATGACAAATGTCAAGTCTCCAGACCTCTAAATCATGGAATGACTGACCAGAACAAAACAGTAAATTCACAGTATATGAGTGTGTACACTGTGTGTACTACAGTGTACACACCAAAATGTTGATTCTCCAAGTACTAACAGTCTGTTGGCCTCCAACATCTGACCTGAGAACTTGTCACTAAGATCAAGAGCATTTTACTATCTGCTGTTTGGGCCATAGAATAACATAATCTCTAGTCTGACTTT
>NW_015194931.1:0-3805 GCF_001447785.1 Gekko japonicus | reverse complement strand
ACCCCTGGGTGCTATCATCTTTCATGTCTGGACAGGCCGTGATATGCAGCTCTGAAGTAGGAGTGAAGGCCCTTCTCTAAAGGACAGGTCTAACAAAAGTTAGTTATAACTTATGAGGCAGAAGTGAAGGCACATTTCCAAGAGATGGGTCTCCCCCTTTAATGAAAGCCGGGGTTCCTGGTATTTTCCTGAGCCAGGCTGACAGTTACGTGACAGAACTGACTGAGCGCATCAAATCCAAATCTTCGCCTCAGGAGAACTCGGAGGAACTGGAAGATTCCGCCGAGTATGTCCGCTTCTTCCCAACGTTCATCTGGGCCTTGAGGGATTTCACTTTGCAGCTGGAACTGAACGGGCGGCCCTGCACTGAGGACGAATATCTGGAGAATGCCTTGAAGCTTAAGAAAGGTACTGACCACAGCAGTGTGGTGAGGCTCATTGTAGCATCTGCGGACCACAACCTGGGCCAAACCTGGCCTCCAAGTTGCTTAACCCAGCAGGCTTTTCTTTTTTGGGGGGCGGGGGGAGCTGTAGTACATAAACGCCATGACATCCCTTCCAGTCACATAACGGGGAGTGATGTCACATATCACCAGATGCTGTAGCTTCTTTTGGGAGGGTCAGGTAGACCACTGCAGCAACACATGATGTCACTTCTGGTTGTGTGCCCAGAAGTGATGGTGCCCCAGTGTTATTTTTGCCTCCACAATTCCTCCTGCTGCTGCACTAGGCAGTGGAGGCAGGGGGCAAGAGTGGGAAACCTGTTCCCCGGGGAGCCGGTTTGGTGTAGTGGTTAGGAGTGGCAAAGAGTCTTTCTAGCAAGATTGACAAGAGTAGCAGCAATCAGGAAAATAGGAGCCCACTTGCATATACAGATACTCCTCTCCCTTGGGCCACTTGGCAGTCAGTTGTGATGGGTGGTGAGCTCACAGTCTCATCTCGAAGTGGCTCTTTATGCTCACTAGGGGCATGGGCTAAAGGGTGCGGTGCTGGATGCTGCACTTTGTTCTACTGCTGAGTAGGCTGCAGAGTTTTAAGGAGAACAAAATCAACCACCCATTCACCAGGTTAGATTTATGAACCAAACCGGTCTATGAAGCACCTACACTAGCAGCAGCAAATAATCAAAAGCATACAAAACACGTCATCTTTATTGGGATTTTTGGTTAATATTGCAGAGTTTTGCCCAGTCATTACTTCCGAGTTTTGTCATCGAAGTGTGATACTGAGTGCAGTAAAAAAATCTCCCAAGAAGTATATTGGGGGGGAAAGGTAAACTTATAAAGTAGATCCAGTTGGCATTCAGGTTGCAGTCAAAGGAAAAGAAAGAAGCTTAATCTAAAGAGTACTTTCCCTATCTCAAATGGCCAGCTTGTCTGGCATCATGTGTGTGGGAGTATGAGGGGATTGTATCTACAGGGAAGGCCTAAAGAGGAATTCGTCTCCATGGAAGGCCATGTGCAGCAAGTGAGAGGACAAAGCAACAGAGAGAAAGAGAGAGAGGAGGGGTCAGAGGGCAGCTCCCACGTTAAGACAAAGAGAAGCATCCCGTTCAAGGAGATAACACCTATATTCTCTTAGGGTGCGTAGAGAAGGACAGCTAATCCCACCATTATGCCGGCTCAAATTTGATCCCGATCTTTTTAATCCATCCTCGCACGACCAGACATCCCCCAGGGGAATCACCTTACCGCTCACTGCTTCCGCTGTGGATTGTCTAGACGGCGTCCACTGAAGGAGGCATGCACAGTGGGTGTTGTTGTTTTTTTAAAAAAAACTTTCTGCGCATGCGCATAGGCATGATATTGGGGTTTTGTTTATCTGCGCATGCGCAGAATCAAGATTTTTTAAAAAATGGTGCCTGTTCGGGATGGTCTGACATCAGACCATCCTGAACGGCCGTAATTTTTAATTGCGCACTGGAATGATCAGACGGGGAAAAGTCCGTAAGTGGCCTGTCATAACCGAAAACTAAGTAGTATCTTTTTAGTACGGCTCCGAGGTGTGGCAAAACGGGATGCTCACAGAAGATGGACATTTCCCAGATGTTGATGTCTGGACATTACATGTAAATCCATGTGGCACCCGTGCCTCGCGTGGATCTATAGAGCCGTCTGAACGCACCCTTAGAGTGAAGTAGCACCCCCACAGACACACTGTTCAGGCATGCTGAGTTGCTCAATCTAACAATCATTACCTCAACTAGGGGAATTATGGATCCCAGCTGAAGCTATAGAATGGCCAGCTGATCACTTCAGAGGCAAAGAATGTATTTGGTCTCCTCAGGGATGGCAAGGAGGAAGCTTCCCATGTACGACGGTGCTTCGCTTTGCCCCTGCTGCAGTTTGAGAGCGTCAAAAACAAGCTTGTTCCTTGGGATGCTGTCTTCCTTTCTGGCTTTCTCTCTCCCTGCATTGCTCTGAGCTGCTGTTGTCGGGATGGCCTGCTTTTAAAGCAGAATGTTTCTATTGCTTTCAACTGAGAGGTCAAAAGTTGAGCGGCAACATCTCCTTGCACCTGTCTTTTCTGCATGTGTTGTGACCACATCTTGTCTGAGAGGAGCATAGTTCCACGTATACAAGGCTTTAGCGGTCCCTAATCACTTCTGCTTCATCTTCCTGCACGCTGTCTTTACGTGTTGCTTCGAGCAGCAGTTTGTGTTTTGTAATGACTTTGTGAGAGCCGTCCCTCAGCTTTCCGGACGTTAATTCAAAAAGATCCTCCTAGAAGCCTTGGCTAGCTTAACCACAGATCACTTCACTTCACTTTTCTCTTGTTTCCAGATAACTTACCGGAGTGTCATTCAGCAACTAGCTCTGTCCAGACTGTAACTGCAACTTTAGCCAATTCCCTTTCTGATACGTGGGCCTTTTAACAACTGGAAATGTTCCTTTTTGCCAGCTGCAGCCTCTGAGGCTTTAAATCCTTATCCACGTTCTGACTTTGGCCTGGGGGGCGGGAGGTTGTTCTCGGGCCCCAAATTCAGGGGTTCTCATATTACATAGGAAACAACCTAAGTCAAAAAAAGGATAAGTTATTGAATATATGGTACAGGGGCCTCCGACCTTTTTGAGCCTGCAGGCACTGAGAGCTAGTTTGGTGTAGTGGTTAGGAACGTGGACTTTAATCTGGGAGAACCGGGTTTGATTCCCCACTCCTCCACATGCAGCTGCTAGTGTGACCTTGGGTCAGTCACAAGTTCTTTCAGAGCTGCTCTCCCAGAAGCAGTTCTCTCAGCCCTCTCTGCCCTCTCTGCCCTATCTACCTCACAGGATGTCTGTTGTGGGGAGGGAAAGGAGATTGTAAGCTGCTCTGAGACTCCATCGGATAGTGAAGGGTGGGGTATAAATCCAATCTCCTCTTCTTCTTTGGAATTCTGACATAGGGTGATGAGTACCACCACAAAATGGCTGCCTTGGGCACTCAAGACAACCACAAAATGGCTGCCACAAGAGACAGAGTAGGGTTGCTAGGACTCAGTGAGGGTTCCCCCAGTTCCCCCCAGTGTTCGGGGCTTCTGCCCACCGCCAGCCAGCTGGCCGGGGAAACCCAGCCCCCAAACAGCCACGTCGGGGAAATTGCGTAGTGACACTCTGGTTTGAGGGCAAAACTCTATGGTTTGAATCCAGTTTTACCATAGAGTTTTGCCCAGAAACCAGAGTGTCACTGCATGACATCCCCAATGTTATAATATCACTTCCATGTGACATCATTGTTTTGGGGACGTCCCAGAATGCTGGCGCCATGAAGGGACCTGGCAGGCCTAAGGCAGAGCTGACTCCAAAATATCAGGGAGTGAGGTCAG
>NW_015194930.1:0-3739 GCF_001447785.1 Gekko japonicus | reverse complement strand
AGTGTATATCTCCGCTACCTGGCATTGCATTCTATGACACACATGGCCCGTCCCAACAAGGTCTCATTTGTGTCCGATTCGGCCCTCGTAACAAATGAGTTCGACACCCCTGCACTAAATGATACAAAAATATCAAAATTACCCACCCCATTTCTACTTATGTCTGCCCAAGAAAGCTTTGATTCTCTAAATCTTATGCCGTGAAACTCCTGTTGCTCTCTAAGGTGCTACTGAACTCAAATCTAACCGTTTTACTGCAGAACAGTTGGGCCTTTTCCACACTCTCCTTTTAATCCATGTTCACTATGCTGTCCTCCAAGCAATTCTGCACTAAAGTCAAATTCGACCTTCTTTTATTTCCAGGTCTCCCTCCCACCCATTGTGCATTACATTACCTCCCTTCAGTGGTTGGCCCAGTTTCAGCCCAGGGTTGCCCCAGGTTTTTTGGATGCTGTTTTGCAACTGTCTTAAATAACCTCAACTTGAACATTGAGAAAATCCGGAGGGGCAGGCAGGCAAATGCGGAAAGGACCCGAGACGGCTGCCCTTTGAAACTATTTGGCGACAAAAAGCAGGATGCTGGACTAGACCGATCCTTGGCTTGATCCAGCAAGGGAATCCTCACATTCTTATCACTTCATAGAGCACAATATGAAATATATGTTCCTTCCCCCAACGAGATGAACAGCCAGCACTAGATCATATTTCCGTTTGAATTGTTTAAGACAGACATCAAAAAAAATAATAATTCAGCATTCAAGCGGAATGTTCAAAACCTGTGGTTAGCCTCCAAGAATTTAATTTCTACCTAGAGTGGAAATTTAGGAATGGTCAATATTGCTCAGAGGGTTCGTGAGATTACAATTTTCAAAAGGACCAGTTTTTTCGGGGGGGGGGGTTGCCGCTGAAAGAAGCTTTTTAGAAGATATTCCTAATGAGACTAAAGCTGCCACGAGCAGTATGTAAAGGAGGAAATTGGCTATGGAGAGACAGTAAAGCTTTGCTTTGAAATGTATCTATCAGTTCTGCTTAACAGTCCAGACTTCAAAGGAAACCCCCCCATGTGTCCTCCTGAGGCTGATCAGGGCTCATCGGGATGACGGTGACTGTTCGGCTGCCTACGAAGAAGGAGGTTCAGACATATTTTGATGGCAGCCGGAGAAACAGAGCCCATGGTGAGACTTGAAATGCTTGACGTCACCTTCCAAATCCAAGGACTACAGGATCATAAACTGCAGTCTGTTGGCTGGATTTTAGGAGGAAAAAAGCTCAACACTTGGAAAGTTGGAGCTGAATATAATGTGAACGTTCGGCAATGTGAAGATGTACTGTGAAATGCCAAACACTTTTTGTTTTGTTTTGTTTTTGTTTTTTGGCATCAAGTCGCGGCCAACTTACGGCGACCCGGTAGGGTTTTCAAGGCAAGAGATGTTCAGAGGTGGTTGGTCACCACCTGCCTCTATGTAGTGACCTGGGACTTCCTTGGTGGTCTCCCGCCCAAATAGTGGCCAGAGCCAACCTTGCTAAGCTTCTGAGATGTGATGAGTTTGGGCCAGCCTGGGTCATCCAGATCAGGGCGCCAAATGCTCCTTATCTGATTTGGAGGGCAAGGGGCTGGACTTAGACTGTTCTTTCTACCACTGCAGATCTTCTTTACCATGTGATATCTTGGAGTGTACCAGACAGTAGTTCAAGCACACTTTCGGAGCTTTGATGTTGTCCATTGCAATTGTAGGAAGTTCTTAACTGTTTTAGTACTTACTCAGATATTTGTGTTTTAAGACTCGATTGCATTTTTGCATTCTTTGTGATATTATTACCTTTTTGGCCTCAGACTGTCCTAGACGTCAGTCTTAAAGAGCAGGGGACTGGGAAGCAGGAGGAATGCTGGGAAGGAAATGGATTGAACAGTTCAAGAACCGTTCTCTTTCCTAACTCAGGCATGCCGTTTGGCAGCAAAGGGGATCTGCGGGATATCGGGGAGGGATCAAGGAAAGAGATTTCTCTTCTTTCTCCTCCTTACCTTCCTAGTCACCCCATTGCTCCTGTCGTGGAGCTCCCCTTCCCCCCATTCTCTTCCACTGTTGCAGGACTCCCTCAAGATCCTTTTTTCTGTGGTCGCAGACCTTGGTTTCCATGTAGAGCAACAAGAACATGGGTCCTGAGTGAAGTAGTTGACAGTGGCAGTGGATATGTGAAAGGGAGAGGAGAAAACCTTGGTCCATGAGTCCCCCATCGGGTTGCCAATCTCCATGTGGCACCTGGAGATCTTCCACTATTATAATTTATCTTCAGATGATGAAGATCAGTTCCTCTGGAGAAAATGGCTGTGTTGGAGGGTGGGCTCTATGGCATTACACTCAGCTGAGTTCTGTCCACGCCCCCAACACCACCCTAGCCCAGGCTCCTCCCTCAAAATCTCCAGGCATTTCCCGACCCAGAGTTGACAACCCTAGTCCCCAAGGATGTTGAGTCCGAGGGCACTATTGGAACGCTGACAACAGGCAGTAGGTGCAGCCACCAAATGGCTTCAGGCCTGTCACAAAATCTTGGGAGGTTCAAAGCCAAGAGTCCTCTTTATGAAGGACATAAAAAGGTAAAGGGTTCCCTTGCTCGAAAGCCAGTCGAGTCCGACTCTAGGGTTGCGGTGCTCATCTCCGTTTCAAAGCCGAAGAGCCAGCGCTGTCTGAAGACGTTTCCGTGGTCATGTGGCCGGCATGACTAAACACCAAGGTGCATGGAACGCTGTTACCTTCCCACCAAATTTATCTACTTGCAATTCCTTGCTTTCGAACTGCTCGGTTGGCAGGAGCTGGAACTAGAGACGGGAGCTCACTCCGTCATGTGGCACCCGGGTCTCGAACTGCTGAACTACCGACCTTACACAGCTTGCAGTTCAGCATCTTAACAACTTGAGCCACCACAGCTCCCATGAAGGACATAGTCCCCCCCAAAAAAATGTGGTGTTCCCTGAAGACCTAACTCTTGAAGTGCCTGCGTATCAATAAGCATTTTTTAAAAATATATAGTGCAAAGAATTAATGATATGGATTACAAAAGTTTAGAGTCAGAAGTGAGAAATCCAAGCCCTCTGTGATCCTATGGAATAAATCCTAATCAAATAAATTGTAAAACTAAGTATCTTACTGTTTTTTTTTTTACTATCCCTAGATATCGACGGGTTTTTACTCTAGCAAGATACAGTGCCCCACTGTCAGTTTGTTGGAGGTCAGATATAAGCAAATTCCTCTATCTGAAAGGGTGTATCATTGTGGGACTAAAGGTGTAGAGTCTGTAGAGAAGTATATTACCAGCAGTGTTTCCCTCTAAACTGAGTTGGTGTGAGCTAGCTCAGTTTTTTAGCCTACCGCTCACACATTTTTGCCTTCGCTCAGGAAGGAGGGGTCCAGAGCAGACTAATTGATGCAGCAGCCAAATCGCTCGCTCACAACTTTAATGCCAGGGGCTCATCAGGTAGAATTTTTGCTCACAGGACTCCACAGCTTAGAGGGAGCATTGATTACCAGTGGCAAAATTGTTATCTATTGTAGCTATAATCAGGTGGGGTAGCCATGTTGGTCTGAAGCAGCAGAACAAAGTTCGAGTCCAGTGGGGGCACCTTTAAGACCAACAAAGTTTTATTCAAGGTATAAGCTTTTGTGTGCAAGCACACTTCTTTAGACGGTGTGTGTGCACATGAAAGCTAATACTTGAACGAAACTTTGTTGGCCTTAAAGGT
>NW_015194929.1:0-3763 GCF_001447785.1 Gekko japonicus | reverse complement strand
CTGCTGTGATGAAAGGGGAGGAAAGAAGAAGGCAAAGTGGTGACAGAAATGTCCTGCTCTCTGGGCCACAACTGTAGAGAGTGAAGCACAAAATGGAGTACTCTCACTCCTTCATTCATGCGTAGAGGGGCTCATTTCAGAAAGAGGCATTCTGGTTTAGGTTTCTTCACACAGGAGCCTGGACGTCTTCGAAAGCCATGTGTGAAGCCTCCAAGCGGCCAAGTCATCATGCTTTAAAGGCACTCAGGGTACTCTAAGGGCTTGGGGGGGCACTCACCCATTCGTGTCTTAGATCTCACCAATCATTTTGGCAATGAACTAGGGTTCCAACATCAAACCAACTTTTGATTCAAACAATAGTTATAACTGTGTGTCTATAGCTCTCCTTTTTTTATATATGTATAATCAAGCCTGCTGCTACATTTCAGCTCCACATGACAGAGATAAGTTCCCCACCGTGAAGATCAAATCAACAATGTGCCCAGCTTGGTGAGTGGGGGTCGTTACATATTGGGAGAGTCCCAGTGACACCATGGATGACACCAGGTCCATTGGCTGTGTGGAGGTTGTGTCATCAGCATGGACATTGAAGTCGTCCAAGACTATCAGTCTACGGTGTTCCAATGCCCAGCCTGATACGGCCTCCATCAGGGACGGTAGTCTACTGGCTGTTGTGTTAGGTGGTCGGTACACCAGCCAAATCGCTATACTTTCCCTGGCCTCCCATGCCAGACCAGCATACTCAATACTTGTGATCTTTGGAGGCGGGAGTGCCCTGAAGGAGTAAGCCTCCTGGATGAATAGAGCCACTCCCCCCACCCCCTAGTCCATGATTGGTGAAGGACCGAAAACCCGAGAGGGGCAAGTTGGGAGAGAGCTACTGTCTCCCCTTTCCGCACCCAGGTCTCGGTCACGCATGCCAGGTCAACGTTCTGCTCTAGCAGAAAATCCTGAAGGACCATGGTCTTATTGTTTATAGAGCTGGCTTTACACAACACCAATATCAGAGTGGGGTTAACCATCCTAGCCCCAGGATGGGGCGCAGGCTGGAAGGGGGCTGAGCTCTTCTATTTCTCTGCCCCCTTCACTTCACTTCATGCCTGGCTCCACCATCCTGCCTACTGATGTTCACCAGCTGTACCAGCTATGACTTCAGATAAACTAGGTCTTAACAACAAGCATATGCTCCAGCAGCTCCTAAAGTAATACAATTACTACAACCTCACTATAATAAACAGCTCTATTACCCACTCGCAAATTTAATCTGGTAGCCTATGAGAGTTTTTTCTTTTTATATAATCAGTTTAGCTAATAATTTAAATGAAATTAATACATTTTATGGCAAATTTACTACAGGTGACCAGACGACCTCTTATCAATTAATTTGTTAACTTAAATAGCAAATCAATTAATTAATCACTTCATCAATCAGGGCAATTAGAAACCAAATCACAAATCAATTTAGACCTACAATTAATTGGGAAAGTATACAATACACAACACTTATAATTCTATCCCTAACTCAATTAACTAAGTTGAAACCTAAAATTCCCTAACAATCAAGTGTGGTAGTTAGGCTTAATGCTTCACAGATCTTACTTAAACAAATAGTCCTATAGCTGGATATTGGTTGAATCCCTGAGACCACCTTCCAAGGACATGCTCATGTTTATCTGCTCCATGAAGTCTCTCCTGTTGGGCTGACAGATTCATAGGTGCAGATCCTCGGTTGTTTCCACAGCCACAGTCTCCAATGGTAAACCCAAAAAAGGGTCACTGTTGAAGTTGGGTTGTTGTTGGTTGTCCAGGAAACCCGGGCTCAGCCAATGGGATTCCCAGGGGGGGGCAAAGACCCTCCCTGTGGTCCCTGGCTTCGCCCGAGTGCCTGTAGCACTCCTGTGGCCTTGTCCCTGTAGCAACGGCAGTGATTGCAGCTGTGGCCGCCACACGAACTCTAGTGAGAAATCTGTTAAATTGGTGGCTGCAAAGCTGTCCAGCCCCAAAGGAGCCTGAAGCATCTTGCAGTGAACTTGCTTGCGCTCTCTGTTGGCAGAGTCTCCGCTCAGTCCCGCCGCTCCACCCAGCACCAACAGGGCCTGGGGTGTCCGTCGGCTTGTGCAGCTGGCTCACATGCACTCTTCACTGGCGAAGGATCCACTCAGTCCCACTGCTCCATCAACCAACGAAGCTAAAACCATGCCAGACTGGGGAGTCCCATGGCCATGCCAGGAGGAAAAGGACAACAACTTGTTTTGGTGGGCTAAGAAGTGGTGTCCCCAAACCCCCTGTGGTCTACTAAGTGCAGTCCAGGTTAGCATAGTCCATGGTGAATTCCAGGTAGTTAGCTGGAACTGTCTTTAGTGCTTTTATGGGCATATTAGGTTGTATGTTTTCTCTAAAAAAGAACTTAAGATCTTCTTTCATTTTATTAACAAATTTACCATTTTCAAAAGAGATGTATTCAGTGTTCATCTACTTTCATGTCTCATTTCTTGTAATTCTAAAATAATGGGCTTATGCTCTGCATATGTTCCAGCTTCAATCTCTGCTTCCTGTAAGTCTTTAATAACTGTACTCGAGATCCAGCACATATTCAATCTAGACCATGAGTCATATCTGGATGAGAAATATGTATATTGTTGTTCAGTGGGATTTCTTACCCTCCAAGCATCAACTAATTTCAGTTCTTCCAGGAGTTGATATAAAACAGGTGGAAATTCATTACCTCCTCTCTTTTCCCCCTGTATATTTGTTTTCCTGTCTTCCTTTTTGTCAAAAACTGCATTATAATCCCCTGTAATACAAATCTCCTGGTAATCTTGTTGTGTAATTAAGTTTTGCAATCTTCTGTAAAAAATTTCTTGATGTTGGTTTGGAGCATAGATATTCACAATAAGCATTCTTTTCATTTGTCTTTGTATTGCAACCGTTAAAATTCTTCCATCCTGTGATGCATATATTTGTTCAAGCTGAAGGTGATTTTTTTACAAATGTAGCTACTCCTCTTTTCTTTTTTTAATTATTATTATATACATGGGATTTTTACCCCGCCCACCCCCGAAGGGCTCTGGGCGGCTTACAAAGTATCTTGTGTGCACACACTTTCTAGAATCCTAACTATGGCCACAAATTCAGGGGGATGGGAACCCTACCAGATACCCTCCGAAGGCTTTTTTCCACAGAGGTTCTTGCTTCTCCTTCCGTCTTTTTCTGGGCGGTCACATGCCTCTTCCCCTCTTTCTTAGAGGGGGGACTTCAGTTAGCTGGCTTCCTCAGCATCCCCTGCTGGCTCATCAGGCTTGCTGCACACAGGCGATGGGGATTACGTCCTTCCAGCTCCAATCCCTCCAATGATGCCGTGCCGCTGCTGACCTCTGACCAGTCGTTGTTCCGGGGGGGGCGTCTCTTCACCGCTGCTTCTGCCGCTGTTTCACCGCCATTGTTGTTACTGGTGCCGCTATTTTCTCTCTGGAGCCACAGTTCTTCCGCTTCTTCTAGGGGAGGGTACCCCCCTGACCGACTAAGGCCAGGTACCCATTTATCTACTTGCCATATAGGGCTTTCAAACAGCTCCTTGTCTGCTTCTATGAACTCCTTGTCTGATGCTATGAAAATTTTGCCTAGTCTTTTTACTTGTAAATGTTTTTCATCCACTTTTTTAATATGTGTCTCTAATATCCAGTTTTTGCTTTCTAAGTTGATGGAATATTCTCCTTCTTTTCTGTGGACCATTTAATCTGTTATGTAGTGGGTTGCCGCATGG
>NW_015194928.1:0-3717 GCF_001447785.1 Gekko japonicus | reverse complement strand
GCTTTTCTTATGTTCTTATGTTGCCTGATTCAAACTTTTAGAATTGTTTCAGAGCAGTGCAGTTTCATGTTTTCCATATAAAGGACGTTGGGAAGAGCTGCACTAGCCAATGACATTCTCTTATATTGATGAAACATACCATTTTTGTCCTCAGTGGAAAATCAATACCTGATGCAATTTTCACTCAAGATGGAGTACAGCATTTTTTAAAAAATAATCCTTTTGTCAGGTATTTCCTTCTGTACAATAAGCAAAAGCTTTTAAGCATATAGTGACAAAAACAGTGCACATAAAAGGGCCTTTCTTAAGATCGTTTATACTTATCAGGGGAGACAAGAACACCTATAACAGCCTGATTCCCTTAATATCAGACACTAAAATTATATGCTGCCAAATGTTTGTTTTGGATCTGTGCTAAACTCTATGCATTATGGAATGCTGTGGTTTTCTCTTGTGTTTGCTTGCTTCTCAATTCTTACTTTCATATCCCACTTTTCTTTTTTGGAATTCATGACAAACTGTGTAGTGGTCAGAGCCAGCATGTGTAGTGGTCAGAGTGCTGGATTAAGAGCCAGGAAAACACATTCCTACTCTGCGGTGGAAGCTTGCTGGTTGACCTTGGGCCAGTCTTACTGTCTCATCCTAACCAACCTCACACAAACATTGTTGTGAAGGTCAAATGGAAGAGGGGAGAATGATGTTGTAAAGCACTTTGGGTCCTCATTGAGGAGAAGAGTGGAGGTATACATATGTAAATAGGTAAGAGTTCTCCAGAGGTCTACAATCCAAACACTGACCAGACCCAAACTTTCTTAGTTCAGGAAAGCTACTGCATCATTTGTTCTCTGTTGGACCTGCCAAGTCACAAGGGATCATCAGAAATACTCTTGGCCTTTTGTTAATTCATAGTTGGAACTGATACAAAGTTCCCATCATGCACCCTATGTGGATTGCCACTTACTGTTTTTTTTAATACTCCTTGTACATATATCTGATACTTGGGCTGCAATCGGAAGAACACTTTCCTGGCAATAAGCCCTATTGATTAAAATGGGACTTACTTCCGTGTTACCTGCTTAGGATTGCTTCCTAACACGGCAGTCCTAAAAGAGAGTTTTGTTATGTACACAATAGACTTAGACGGGTACAACTCTGTTTAGGATTGCACTTTAGAAAAGCTAAATATAGGGATTTCACAAGCAACTTTGTCTTTGAAACTGCAATAATAATTAGTATGTCATTTGAGAAGAAATAATTGTTCAGTACTTGCAGGAGTAGCTCATTCTAAGAACCAATGTTGTTAGTGATTCCTCTGATTTCAAATTCCTCTGACATCCTATAGAGGCAGGCCTTTCTTGGTCATATCACACTCTCTGGAGTGAATAGATAAAGAGGAATTTCAGACAGGCGATATATTCTGGTTCAGGAACGGTTCCCAAACTGTTTCTGGTCTGACATTTCAGACAGAACCATTTTAGAACCGGTTCCCTACCGGAATACATTTGTACTTTCACACACAAACGCTTCTGTCCCATTCAGGAAATGGGGCTGAACCATTTTACCTGTAAACCACTTCCAAGTAGTCTTCAGTTTCTTCTCCCGGATCTGAAATGCTTTTTCCTGCCATTTTTCGCCCACGTGGGCGATCTCCGGCTTTTTTTGAATGTTCACTTTAGAGCACTATAGCACTATTACAGAACAGCAAAACAGCGTTATAGCAACCCCATTGGAATGCGTGGAATGTCATGTTGGCACTATAGCACTATTACAGAACAGCAAAAAAACGTTATGGCAACCCCACTGGAATGCGTGGAGTGTCATGTTGTAGCGCTATAGCGCTCTAAAGCAGATGTTAAAAAAGCCGGAGATCGCCCGCATGGATGAAAAATGGCAGGGAAAAGTGGGAAAAGCAGCGCAGTCTGAAATGGCAAACAGCTTCAGATCCAGCGATGTGTGAAATGGCAGCCCTATACCGGTTTACTCCACGACGGATCAAAAACGGCTTCAAACTGGCTTAAAAGGGGTAATGTGAAATTCCTCTCAGTTATCAAAGTCTGGAAAATAGATTCAGGTGGGTAGCCATGTTGGTCTGAAGCAACAGAACAGAATTCAAGTCCAGTGGCACCTTTAAGACCAGTAGAGTTGTATTCAGAGTATACGCTTTCATTTGCGTATCTGTATCTGATCACTGTATCTGAAGAAGTGAGTGTGCATATGAAAGCTTATACCTTGAGTACAACTTTGTTGGTCTTAAAGGTGCTACTGGACTTGAATTTTGTTGGGTTGGAAAAAGCTTTGTACCAAACCCCAGTATAAACTAACAGAAATCACTGTTGTTCCCACCAAGTAGCCAGTTTCTGTATGGTGATACTCAGATCACGGAAATTCTAAGGTAGCTGGTTAGCTATAGCAGTTTGATACTAGATTAACTTTTAATCTGCTTTTAATGTTTTACTGATGTATTTTAAAATCTTGGAATATTTTAAAGGTGTACTTCTTTTTGTATGACTGGTCTAAGGACTGTAGAAATAAACTGAACTGAATCACTGTTGTGCATCAAAAGAATCTTTTGGCAGAGTGTATTGCTGCAGGCCTACGTAGGCAGACATGTTGTGCTGATCAGGTCTGAATTTAATTGAGGGGGCATCATAGTTCAGTGAAAAATAGATAAGGGAGTTTGCTGAGATGGCCAAAGAACTGGTTGAGGAGCAGGTCCCCATTGAGTTGCCCACTTGCCCTAAAGCTACAGGCCTGAATTGCTGTCTGAGCCAGAGTATGTTGTTGAAGCTGAATTTTGAAAGGGCAAAACTGGATGTATCAAATTGCCTCCATTTGTGGGGAAACCTTCATTTTACAACTTCATTCATGAGCAGGGTTTGTTCTCAGTGTTATGTGATACCTGGGTTTTTGACATACAATTAATGACAAAAATAATATGGCTGTTTGAACAGAAAAGACTCAGAACATTTCAAGTCTTCCATTGTTATGTTATTAATGTTTTTATTAACAATATGGTTTTATATGTGTTATATATTTTTAGAAAAGAGGTAAAACAGATATCTTGAATATTGGATAAGTAATATAACTTATATGTAATTTAGCAATCATGACAAGTCTACTCAGAAGTAAAAATCCATTTTATTCAGTCAGGCTTACTTCCAGGAAGGTGTTTGTACAATCACAGCCTTACTTGCTTACTGTGCAATCTGATGGTTTCACAGCATTGGCTTGAGAGCCCTCAGATGCCAATTAATATACCCTTATGTTGAGCATGCATTAGAGAGCTGCAGGTAAAATGACAGCATTGAAGGGTTCTGTTCAGCTACAGTTTGTAATGGGTCCAGGAAAAACCTTTTAAAATCATTACCCAAACAGGGGAGGAGGACGTACATTTCTAATTCATTCTAATACAAAGGCTCTAATACAGTGCCTACTGCGTTAAAATGAAAAATTGGCCTTGTTTTTGGCATCTGCAAAAATCTGATAAAAAATTAAATTCATTCTAAAGTCTGTACTCTTAATTTTGAAACATTGGATTGAAATTAATTGCTTTGCTTTTTATCATATTTGCTTGTATCTCATCTAATTTTTCATCTCATGGCTCTTGCGTTTTTTAAAAGAAACACGGGTTCCCTAAGTTTTCCATTTCTTGGCCTCCCAGCTCAGTTAAATGATTTATTACCAATCAACATTAGTTTTTCAAATAGTATTAGCTGT
>NW_015194927.1:0-4125 GCF_001447785.1 Gekko japonicus | reverse complement strand
AGTTGGCTGCATGTGGAGAAGTGGGGAATGAGTCCACAGTTCTCCAGATTAGAGTCCACCGCTCTTAACCAACATGTGAACAAGGCTAATATTATTACCACGCCCACACAAACATGTGAACATGACATATTACATCAGAGCACAGAAAGATAGCATATATCTTATCCGAACTAGCACTCTAACAGCACTCTTTGGGATAACATGGGCACTCTAACAGCAATAACCAAAAATCAGCAAGAGCAATTTTGAGCAGGAAAGGAGGATGATAGAGACCTAATTTAAAGGTTTTAAAAGGAATTGAGTTTATTGAGAGATTTGGTACAATAGTGGGAAGGGGGGAAACTTATAATAAGCAAATACTAGCATATTACATCAGAGCACAGAAAGATAGCACATACCTTATCCGAACTAGCACTCTAACAGCAATCACCAAAAATCAGCCAGAGCAATTTTGAGCAGGAGTTACTTGTAAGACAGAGGTGTAAACCAATGGGGAAATGAGGAATAGGACAGGGAAGAAGTGGAACAGAGGTGGCCAGTCTTCCAGATGTAAGGCCTAAATTGCAGAAAGGAGAGAAGTCCCAGTTAAGGTTGCCAGCTTCCAGGAGCAGCCTGGAGATCCACCAGAATTACAACTGGTCTCCAGATGACAGAGCTCAGTTCCACTGGAGAAAATGGCTGCTTTGGAGTGGGCTGCTTTGGAGTGTGGATTCTGCGGCATTATACCCTGCTGAAGTCCCTCCCCTCTCCAAACCTCACCGTCCCAAGGCTGCACTCCCAAATCTCCAGGGATTTCTCAACCCAGAGTTGGCAACCCTAGTGCCAGCTCTCTATGCAATGCAGTGCAATTTGGAAAATAAAGGGAATAGATCAAGATGGGGAGCAAAGATATACCTTTCCGAGATTGCGTAGAGATCAGATGAGAGAAGGACAGGTCTGGTGCGTTGGGAGCCTGAGTTGCAGTCAAGTAGTGTAAAATGTATCCAGGATCAAGATCAGATTTCTGTGCTGCTCTCAGGGTCAGCAGCGCGATGCTCAGAGCTCGGGAGCAGTGCGAATGCTTGATGCTGGCGGCGGTGGCAAATTCGGCGCGGCAGCTCATGGCGATGTCCTGAACGTGGTCTCTGTTCCGAGGGAGATGGATCCCACCTTCATCGCCAGTGAAAAGTATGTAAACGGAGAGTGATTTCAGCAAAGCGTATTTTATTCTATCCGGAACAAGACAACTTTGGCCGGCTCGCAGGCCAGCTTATATCCCCCGAGAAACCGCCACCCAAAACACACCCCTACTTCCCTATAGGTTATTTACAGTGGCCGAGAGTCCCATAGGCTCTCGGCCGGGAACCTAGCCCCCTGATTGGAGCGGGCTAGGATCCGCATAGTCCATTGTCTCTTGGAGCAAAGCTCGACGTTTGTCTCTGGACTTGTCTGGACTTGTCTGGACTGGATACATTACAGTTATACTCTTTGGGATAACATGGGCTCTTTTCATTAAACAGAGGACTCCTTTTGGGAGTTGGGCAATTTGTTGGGAGAAAACTATAGAACCGATTAAACTACCAGGGAAGGGCAGCAGGAAGGGAAGTTTTTGATTGAATTATAATTCAGAATTACACCACTGAAGATATGATTCTAAGTCATATATTCAGCAGGGACTTTAGGAGAATGGGAAGGTTTGAATTGGAGGTTCCAGACTGTCACAGGGCGCTTAACATCCAAACGACATCGATGGCCAGTGATTGTATACCATGTAAAAGACAATTTGGGGAGAAGTGTCTGTTTGCACAACTTGCGTTCCTCAACCTCTCCCTCGCTGAAGGACTTCTTCAAAACATGTCATTTGCTGCAAGATGCATCTTAAGACACAAAACGGTGATTGCTCCCCATGCTCGGTGCTTGCCTCAAGGGGCTGGGACTTGTTCATTCGGGCTGGGAATGGGAGGGTGCACAGATGAAAAATATGAAAATAGGGGGTAGGCAGCAGGAAAAGCTGTAGCAGTGGAAAGAGGCCAGTGGACGAGATAATGGCCTCTCCTAACGGAGTTCAAAGTGCAGGGCACATAATAGTGACTGCAAAATATGCCTTGATTAGGACACTTATTCAGCAAGTTCACCCACCTACTCCTATTAACTTATACATTTTAAGCGCAAAGACCTCTGTTATAATAACAATCTTCAGCTTGGGATCAAAGCTCTCCCTCCCACTCTGCCCAAAGCATTATAAAGGTCAAGGTTTCAAGGGAACTCACATATATTACTATTAGCTGAGCAGATATGTTCCATCCCCCCATTGCCCCCAGTCAAGCTATTGTGATTTTTACTTTAAACACTGAATGTGCCTAATTTTCAAGTTCTGTCATAACAGAGACATGCAGATAAAGAGCTTTCAGCACCTCATGCCCTGTTAGTCATGGCAGCCATTTTAACATTTTCATCATGATTAATCACCAAGTGTCATTTACAGTCTTAGACAGCTGAGGAATTCTTGGTTTCCCTTCAAAGTGACCTTTAACAAGCAACAACGTGCAGGCTGTACACTCGATGGAAATGGTGATTGACAATGTGTGTTTTTGTAGATTTTAGTCACAGTTTTGCTTGTGCCAAATGTCTGTCATCTATCAGGAGCAATCCTAACAGGTCTGTTCAGAAGCAATACCCATTTTATTAAATGGGGTTGACTTCTAGAGACATGCTCTTAGGATTTCAACTTTTGTCAGTGAACTCATATTCGTCACACAACAGGTACATAGCCCCATCCAGAGCCATCTAGTTTCAGCTTCGTATGAAAGAATCTTCTAGATACTCTTGCCGCTTCCCGTGATTGCTGGTGTTTATTGCCACTAGAACTAGCAGGGACTCCCTCCCTTCCCCAAGTTGTTGAGTTTTTAAATATCCAAAGGACTGGAGAACTTGGTCTATCGTCATCTCCTTGCTTGCTCTTAGTCCTTTTCTACTTCCTTCAATTCCCCATTCAACCCCTTTAAGATTCAACCCATTCCTCAATGTAAATATTTATTCCCATGTAAGGAAGGGGTCAAGGAGCTGTGGTGGCTCAAGTGGTTAAGATGCTGAACTGCAGGCTGTGGAAGGTCGGTAGTTCAGCAGTTCAAGACCCGAGTGTGCCACATGACGGAGTGAGCTCCCATCTCTAGTTCCAGCTCCTGCCAACCAAGCAGTTCGAAAGTAAGAAATTGCAAGTAAATAAATAGGTACCACTTCAGAGGGAAGGTAACAGCGTTCCGTGCACCTTGGTGTTTAGTCATGCCGGCCACATGACCACGGAAATGTCTTCGGACAGCTCTGGATCTTCAGCTTTGAAACGGAGATAAGCACCGCAACCCTAGAGTCAGATTCAACTAGCTTTCGAGCAAGGGAACCTTTACCTTTTTAAGGAAGGGGTCACTTGGTCATTACAGCCATAATTTTGATTAAGTGAAACAATAGAGAGGACTGAAGAATGGTCAGGAACAGAACTTTGTTAGGCTGCTGTACCCATCAAAATAAAATGTGCCCATCAGAAGTAAATATTGCAAAACGGACTGTAATGTGGTACATGATCACAACAGTCAGAATGACTTATGCTCAATGCTGGAAACAAGAAAAAACGCCAGGGATCTGGTAGTGGATAAAAAAGTTGCTTTTTATGGTTGAAATGGACAAAATGACAAGAAAGCTCAAGAATCAGGAAGCGGAAGAATTTTTTGCAGACTGGATAGATCTTAAAGAATATCTGGAGAAATATTGGGATGTGAAGAATAATCTATTTTGCTTTGATAACTATTAGAGATAGAAGGATATTTAGAGTTACTTCAAATGTGTAAGAATAATAGTTTAAAGAAATGTTACCTTATAAGTTTAATCATTGATGTGGGGAGAAGAGAGAAGAAAATAGAAGATTTGGAAGGGAGGTGGGAGCACTGCGGGAAGCCAGAAGGGGGGAGATATGGGGAGAAAAGGATATAAGATGGATGGTAAAATGTTATATTGGTTGACTTGATGTTATATCCAAATAAAATTGTTTTAAAAAATAAAATAAAATAAAATGTGCCCATCAAACAGCTGCTAGAATTTCTCCGATGTTCATTTGCACAATATGTTCATCAGGAAGGGTAGAGAGCCAGTTTG
>NW_015194926.1:0-7604 GCF_001447785.1 Gekko japonicus | reverse complement strand
TGCCTCCTGGCACCGGGATTCAGAGGTTTGTTGACTGCCACTGAACATGGAACCCTTGAGCCACTCTAGGCAAGTAGATAAATAGGTACCGCTTCGATGGGAAGGTAACAGCATTCTGTTCGCCTCGGTGTTTTGTCATGCCGATCACATGACCACGGAGAAGTCTTTGGACAGCGCTGGCTCTTTGGCTTGGAAATGGAGTTGAGCGCCGTACCCTAGAGTCGGATTCGACTGGCTTTCGAGCAAGGGAAGCCTTCACCTATGTAAAGAAGTATTTCCTTTTGTCTGTCCTGAATCTACTATCCATCAGCTTCGTTGGACGGCCTCAGGTTCCAGTATTTTGGGGACCACAGCCCCCTGAAGCACAGTCTGGCTTGGCACATCACCCCCATGGTACCATCTGTCCAATCATTCCCAAGAAGAGATGTGCGGTTAGAAGAAGACGGGTGATTATCTCAATATTTATCACAGCCTCGGTCAGTTCCTTCGCCAAACTGCTACTTAGAATCAGAAAATAACCTCCTCCCACACAAGCCTTCGGAACACGGTGAAACCAAAGATGGTCGGAAAACAGGAACTGCAGGGATCGGTCAGCACATTTAAATGCTACGGAACCCAACGGCCCAGGCTCTGTTTGCGGGGTGGAATGTCTCCCATTGTCCGAAGGCCACCTGAAAAACGTGGGAAGTGGCGCTTGATTGTCGAGCCTGACAGGTGATTTCTCAAGCGAAGGCAAAGCCAAGGCATTCCAAGTGGAACTAGACACTGCTTCCCACGCGATGTGTGGTACTTGGGTACAAAATTAGGACTCAGAGTTACTTTTACAGTGTTCAGCATTTGGCAGGAAGAGTGCCCATTGGAAAGGATGGGGCCGCTTGCCAAACTTTGGAGGAAAAAATGGCTTTCATTTATAAACATCTGAAAGTAAGGTAGAAGAAGAAGAAGAGATTGGATTTATACCCCTCCCTTCACTACCCAAAGGTGTCTCAGACCGGCTTACAAACTCCTTTCCCTTCCCCTTCCCACAACAGACACCTTGTGAGGTCGATGGGGCTGAGAGACCTCTTGACAGAAACTGCTCTTTTTCAAAGACAGCTCTTATCAGAACTACGCTTGCCCAAGGTCATCTGGCCAGGTGCAAGTGGAGGAGTAGGGAATCCAACCTGGTTCTCCCAGATTAGAGTCCGTGGACTTAACCACTAGGGAAAGGAGTTTGTAAGCCGCTCTGAGACTCCTTTGGGTAGTGAAGGGTGGGGTATAAATCCAATCTCCTCCTCCTCCTCTTCTTTTTCGTCTTTGTCTTCATCTTCTTCTTAACCTATGAATTTACCATTACCAAAAATTGAACAAAGGAGAGAAATTGAACAAAGGAAAGAAATTGAACAAAGGAACAAAGGAAAGACTAGCATTGCAGAAATAATTAATCTGATAATACTGACAGTTAAAAAATGTGCTACTATACTATCATGTTGCTTGGACTGCACCATTTCTTCTAACGTGTCATTGCACATCGAGTATTCTAGTGCCGGAAACCCTTGCTCCACAAATCTGGAGTTATAATGAATAGTCTCTTACAATGAAACTCGATCAGCTATCTTCTCCATTATAAAATAATCCCACAGTTTACACTGACGGTTGGCGGATGAATAGTTTTCCAGTTGGATGCTATGACAGGTCTTACAAGAAATCAAGATTCAGTGCAAAGGTACTTAAAAGCCATCTAAGGTATGGGGCCTTGGCATTCTAGACCTGAAACTGTACTATGAGGCAGCACACCTTAGGGATATCTTAAGTCTAATCAGTCCTACAGTTGATACTGATTGGAAAAACATTAGTCAATGGTAAAGGTAAAAATAAAGGTTTCCCTTGCTCGAAAGCCAGTCGAATTCAACTCTAGGAGGGGATGTTCATTTCCGTTTCCAAGCCGAAGAGCCAGCGCTGTCCGAAGACATTTCTGTGGTCATATGGCCGGCATGACTAGATGCCAAGGTGCACAGAATGCTGTTACTTTCTGACCGAAGTTATACCTATTTATTGACTTGCCATTTTTTGCTTTTGAACTGATAGGTTGGCAGGAGCTGGGATCAGAGACGGGAGCTCACTCCGTCATTCGGCACTCGGGTCTCGAACTGCTGAACTATTGACCTTCCGGTCTGCAGTTCAGCATCTTAGCCACTGAGCCACCGCAGTCAGTGGTATGCATATCCAAAAACTATTGAAGGCACGGTTTGGAACAAATCCTCAGAACATTCGATTGGCATTAAACAGAGCCCATTTCTAAGTGCTTTATTATTTACCTGGATAATGCATCATGTTTAAATGCTTAGGCTGTGTCTCAGGTTAGTTTCGTCTCTGTACGAGATGTCTGTATGTTTTCAGATATCCTCACCTTACTGCGCTGTTTTTTGGACGTCCCAACCTGTCAATTGTACTGGACTTACCCTACGTAATCCGCCTTGAGTCTTCGTGGAATAGGTGGACCGTGAATAACTTAGAGAGAAAGAGAAAAAAAGAAAGAAAGAAAGAAAGAAAGAAAGAAAGAAAGAAAGAAAGAAAGAAAGAAAGAAAGAAAGAAAGAAAGAAAGAAAGAAAGAGCTCCTATGTACACGTTATAGGATTCCCAGCTCTGGGTTGGACTTGACGATTGGGGGGGTGGGGGGTGGAGCCTGAAAAGTGTGAGTTTGGGAAGGGATTTCAATCGGGTATAATGTCTATCTTCCAAAGCCACCATTTTCTCCAGGTGAAGTGATCTCTGTCCCTACAGTAAATGAGGTTGAAATCCCAAAACAACATCTGTGACCAAAATAACGAACGGTCAATAAAGATATGTCGCAAAATCATTTACTGTAGTAATTCTGGAGAAGATTCCCTTCTATTATTGATAATAGAATTTTCTACAGGATTGCTACAGTAAATGATTTTGCAACACATCTTTATTGACTCTTCGCTATTTTGGTCACGGATGTTGTTTTGGGATTTCCACTTCCTCCCGTGACCTCTCATTTTTGGTTACCACCTGAAGGTTGGTCAGTGTTCCCTCTAAGTTGAGTTAATGTGAGCTAGCTCACAGTTTTTTTAGCCTCCGGCTCACAATTTTTTTGTCTTTGCTCAGGAAGGAGGGCTCCAGAGCCAAACTAATTTATGCAGCAGCCAAATCGCTCGCTCACAAATTTAATGCCAGTAGCTCACAGAGTAGATTTTTTGCTCACAAGACTTCACAGCTTAGAGGGAGCATTGGTTGGCATCCCTAACCGATCCCCATATTGGATTCTATCTCTTGGTCACCGCTGAGTGTGACTGCGTGTCGGAGAACTGGTTTTTGTACAGGAACGCTAATATCTTCACATAGATCTGTATCCTTTTTTAGTGTCTCTGTGCGTCTCAGCTGGCCCTGGGCCCTCGGAACGGGGCCCAGAGAGAAACTCAACTGATAAACTCAGATGTCCCTCATCGCCTTCTTCCAGCCTGCACGGCTTTTGGATCCCCTCTACCTCCTCGCCCTCTGAGGCAGCCCTCCGAACGGAGCCGCGGCTATTTTTCCAGACGCGGCTGGCTCCCGGCCAAGAGCAACGAACCATTCAAAGCCAGGCGTCCCGAAATTATTCTCTGGGTCCATAATAATTTATTAAAGGGGTAATTTCATTTTTTGCCCTGAGCGAGAAACCATTCAGAGGTGCGAGAGACTGGAGAATTTAATATTGGACGGGAAACCAAACATCCTGTCTTTTTTTTTTTAAGAGAAGAGGGAGTTCCAGCGGGCCACAAGCGTCTGCTGACTCAGGCATTTTTTTTTAATGGGTCCAGATGGGGTGTGGGAGAGGGATTGCCTGCCACGGGCATCAGACGGGCAGGCCTTCCAAAATTAAGAGGACGCAGATGCCAGCCTCCAGGTGTGGCTAGGGGATCCCAAGGAATTACAGCTCATCTCCAGAGATCAGTTGCCTTGGAGAAAATGGATGCTTTGGAGGGTGGACTCTGTGGCATCGTATTCCACTGAAGTCCCTGTCCTCCGCAGGGTCCACCCCAAATCTCCAGGAATTTTCCAACCTGGATCTGGCAACCCTACCTCCCATAATCCCTCCACCAGTGACCAGCAGGGGACATGTGTGATAGATTTGTTAAGAACGTAAGAACATAAGAGAAGCCAATGCTGGATCAGGCATATGGCCCATCCAGTCCAACACTCTTGTCACACTGTGGCCAACAATACCAGGTGCCATCAGGAGGTCCAGCAGTGGGGCCAGGAGACCAGAAGCCCTCCCACTGTTGCCCCCCCAAGCACCAAGAATACAGAGCATCCCTTGCCCCACACCGAGAGTTCCTATCTATACCTTGTGGCTAAGAGCCACTGATGGACCTCTGCTCCATATGTTTATCCATAAGAACATAAGAGAAGCCAATGTTGGATCAGGCCAGTGGCCCATCTAGTCCAACACTCTTGTCACACAGTGGCCCATAATACCAGGTGCAATCAGGAGGTCCAGCAGTGGGTCCAGGAGACCAGACGCCCTCCCACTGTTGCCCCTCCAAGCACCAAGAAGACAGAGCATCCCTTGCCCCAGACCGAGACTTCCTCTCTATACCTTGTGGCTAAGAGCCACTGATGGACCTCAGCTCCATATGTTTATCCGTAGGAACATAAGAGAATCCAATGTTGGTTCAGGCCAATGGCCCATCCAGTCCAACACTCCATGTCATACAGTGGCCAAAAACACCAGGGGCCATCAGGAGGTCCAGCAGTGGGGCCAGGGCACTAGAAGCCCCTCCCACTGTTGCCCCCCCAAGCACCAAGAATACAGAGCATCCCTTGCCCCAGACCGAGACTTCCTCTCTATACCTTGTGGCTAAGAGCCACTGATGGACCTCTGCTCCATATGCTTATCCAATTCCCTCTTGAAGCCGTCCATGCTTGTAGCCGCCGCCACCTCCTGTGGCCGTGAATTCCATGCGTTAATCACTCTTTTGGTGAAGAAGGGCTTTAGGTGGACTGGCTAGGGTTGCCAGACTCCAGGTTGGGCCTGGAGATCTCCTGGAATTACAACTGATCTCCAGACTGCAGAAATCAGCTTCCCTGGAGAAAATGGCTGCTCTGGAGGGTGGACTCTCTGGTTTCATACCCCACTGAGGTCCCTGTCCTTCCCAGGATCCACCCTGAAAATCTCCAGGAATTTCCCAACATTGAGTTTGCAGCCCAGCTGCTGACTGATTTAAGTTCCGCTTTGGCCCACGTCTGGACACCCACGGAAGCTTGCAGGGAAGGCGGAAGGAACGTTCCCTGGAAGGCCTCTGGATGGAAAAGTGGTCTAAAAATAGGCTGAATAAATACTCCACAGTTCTTTCTTTTTCTTTTCATTTCTATTTTTGTCTGGGATTCTGATTCCCCATTCCCCACTGAGGCTTTTGGAAATGTGTTGCATCTTGTGTGCCAGCATGGAGTAGTGGTGAGGAGGAGGAGGAGGAGAAGTGGAGGAAGAGGAGGAGGAGGAGAAGAAGAAGAAGAAGAAGAAGAAGAATAGGAGGAGGAGAACAAGAAGAAGAGAAAGAAGAAGAGGTGGAGGAAGAGGAGGAGGAGGAGCAGAAGAACAACAACAAGAAGAAGAGGTGGTGGAGGAGGAGGAGAAGTGGAGGAAGAGGAGGAGGATAAGAATAGAAGGAGGAGCAGAAGAACAACAACAAGAAGAAGAGGTGGTGGTGGAGGAGGAGGAGAAGTGGAGGAGGAGGAGAACAAGAAGAGGTGGAGGAGGAGAACAAGAAAAAGAGGAAGAAGAAGAGGTGGAGGAAAAGGAGGAGGAGGAGAAGAAGAATAGGAGGAGGAGGAGCAGGAGGAGAAGAACAAGAAAAAGAAGAAGAGGTGGTGGAGGAGGAGGACAAGTGGAGGAGGAGGAGAACAAGAAGAGGTGGAGGAGGAGGAGGAAGAAGAGGAGGAAGAGGAGGAGGAGAAGAAGAAGAATAGGAGGAACAGGAGGAGAAGAACAAGAAGAAGAGGAAGAAGAAGAGGTAGAGGAAGAGGAGGAGGAGATTGGAATTATGCCATGCCATTCCCAACCCGAAGGAGGCTCAGAGCAGTTTACAATCTCCTTTCCCTTCCCCACCCCACAACAGACACCCTGTGAAGCAGGTGGGGCTGAGAGAGCTCTTTTGAGAACTGCTCCTGAGAGAACAGCTCTGAAAGAATTGACCCAATCTCACACCAGCAGCTGTCTGTGGAATATCAGATCAGGATACAGAAGACCCAGGTTCAAATCCCCATTTGTGCCACGGAAGATCACTGGCTGACCTTGGGCCAGTCACACACCCTCCGCCTAAGCTACCTCACAAAGTTGTTGTGATGATAAAATGGAGGAGGACGACGAGGAGAGAATGATGTAAACCACTTTGGGTTCCCATTGGGGAGAAACGAGTATCTGTCATAGGGATGGGCACGAACTGCATTTTTTGCCATTTGGTTCATCGTTTGTGGCTGAACCACGAACCAAACCTCAAACCTACACTAGCTGATGTGCCAGTTCGCAAACCAGACCTGCTCATATAGGTTCATGAGCCCTTTAAAGTTTAAAACCCTGCTTTCTGCTCCCGACAAAAGTGGCGGGGAGCAGAAAGCAGGGGTTTAAATGGCTCCAAACCATTTAAACCCTCTGATTCTGTTCCACTCCCCCTCAACGTGGCAGGGAGCAGATTGGAAGGGTTTAAGTATCTGGGAGCCATCTAAACCTCCAGTTTTGCTCCTCGCCACTTCAAAGTAGGGGGGAGCAAAACCACAGGGGGAGCTGAAGTGCCTTCCAGGGGGGTACTTCACCTTCTCCTTTCTGCTGGCTGTGGATTTCCCCAGCCAGCATAAAGAAAGGGGTAAAGTGTTTCCCAGGGGAATTCTCCCCCCCCCGCAGCTCTTCACAGCCAGCAGACGAGGGGGTGAAGTGTCCCCTAGGAGACACTTCACCCCTTCCTTTCTGCTGGCTGCAGAGAGCCACGGCCAGCAGAAAGAGTGGGCTAAATGCTCCCTGGGAGGCACTTCACCCCTTTCTTTCTGCTGGCTATGGCTCTTCCCAACCTGATGAGAGCCTGAAGCTGAGCTGGTGGGGAGACTTCTCCCAGCAGGCTGTGCTCTTTTGGGTTCCCTTGCACAGCCCCTTTAAACGGAGCTGCACAAGAGAGCCTGAAGCTGGGCCAGTGGGGAGGCTTCTCCCCACCTCTCAGCTGTTGGTTTAAATGGCTCCGAGCCATTTAAACCCTGCTTTCTGCTCCCCACAGGTGAAAAACAATAGCATCTGAAAAACAATGGTAGGCACGATTGGATTAGGTGTGATATGCAGGCATGGAGAAATCAGCATTGGTCACAAGACAGGAAACCTAGGTCTCGATTCAGTCCAGGAAGATGCATTGGCTTGAGCTTTGTTATCAGTTGCAATTCAGCAGTCTCTCTGATCTCGCTTTGAAATTCCTTTGTAAGATAACTGCTTTTCTTTTGCAGGAAGCAGAAAGCAGGGCCATTTAAAACCCTGCTTTCTGCTCCTCATGAAAAGCTCAGCTATTTCTCATGAAGAGCCACAAACCACCGCATGTTGTACCTGTGGGGCAGGTCCATGGCCAAATGCATGCCCAAAATT
>NW_015194925.1:0-4620 GCF_001447785.1 Gekko japonicus | reverse complement strand
AGGAGAAGACTTGAGTTTCCTCCGGTACGCTGGATTATTTGCGGTACCCTCCTTCGGCAAGGTCACCTTCTGTTCCAAGGCTGCTGTGGCATTTTGGGGGGAAGGGGGAGTTCAGGTTGGTGTTAGCCATTTCTGACTGTGCATTTGTCATTCCGTTGTTCCAGCTGAGCTCCTGTATTCCATAATTTATATTTCAGTTAGCAAAATGAATGGTAATCGCGTGGGCCCGCTCAAGCGTGGCTTCGCTCAGCCTTGTCAAGACCCTGATTGCGGGGCCGGGATCGTTATGTAGGGCAAGCGCCTTTCCCGAGGTCCTTTGTGTATGGTGATCCTATGAAGAGGAGGCCACAGAGCTACTCTACCTTGAATAGATGGTGCACAGAGGAGATTTGGCAAGCAGAGGTCACCGTGCAGGAGTGACGAGCTGTCCCTGCAGAAATGTCATTTTTTATAATGAAAGGTGGCAGAGCCGCACTGCCTTTATGGAATGCTTCCAAGAAGGCAAGTCTTGGCACTAACTCTATTTGTTTGTGACAAAAGCAAAAAAAGTATATCTAGTTCTCAACATGGCCAGATCTGTGGATACTTAAATCCAGGGACTAGGGCCACGAACAGTCAAGGCAGATCAAGAAGAAGGAGGAGGAGGAGGAGGAGGAGGAGGAGATTGGATTTATACCCCGATCTCCACTCGAAGTCTCAGAGTAGTTTACAGTTTTTTCCCTTCCTCTCCCCACAACAGACACCCTGTGAGGTAGGTGGGGCTGAGAGAACTCTTTCAGAACTGCTCTTGAGATAACAGCTCTGAGAGAACAGTGACTTGTCCAAGGTCACCCAGCTGGCTGCATGTGGAGGAGTGGGGAATCAAACCCAGTTCTCCGGATTAGAGTCCACTGCTCTTAACTGGCTCCCAAAAGCAATGTAGATTCCCAAATGCCAGACAAGGAGGACATTGGGTTAAAAATCAATCAACTCAAACTGGGAGAGACAGATATGTCTGAATGCAACCAATACATCGATGCAAATTCATCCATTTGAAAAGTGAAACCTGAGTGTCAAGCTCCTTAGTCAGGTCACACCACACAGGGCTTCGTAAGAAGATAACTGTTTATTAGTGGTTCCAGTACTAAAGAACACGTGCACAGCTTGTGTCAGGGATGCTCGTCAGTACTAGGGCCTCTGATTTATAGTGAAATCAAACATTCCCCCTGTAAGCATAAGCCAATCGTTATAGTTCACGCGCGCGGCAAAGCAAGCGGGCATAGCAGAGAAGCCGTTAACTTTCCCAGCCGTGTAAACTGCAGCTGGAACGTCTACAAGGCCAAGCGTAAGATAGCACACAGTAGCTGAGCAGGAGAGTGCTGAGAACGAGAAGGAGGATACCCCTCCACATTCCCGATCTATGAGAGGGCTACCTGACACTGCGGCATACTAACTATAGGGAAGGATGTTCCTACCCAGCTCTTCAGCCAGAAGGCTCTGAGAGTTGCGTTTGGGCTAGAGATGGTCTTGCAAAAGGCACCGGTTGTCAGCTTGCTGAATAAATAATAGATGCGGCAGAGGGTTCCGGCTTTCAGCCCGGCAGAAGCGAGGGATCACTTGGAGGCAGGCGGCTGTGTTGGTCTGGATCATAAAAGGGTTTATGGGTCCCAGGCACAGCTGGCCGCATGCAGAAAAACCGTGGAAGTCCCCCCCCCAAAAAAAATATATTAAATAATGCATGGCTGAATAAATATTTTACATGTTTGTGGCCCAAGCATAAATCCCTCCATTGGTGGAAGACAAAACAGCCTGCCCACTGGGGAAGGAGAAGGCCAATCTATTGCACTGCTTTCCACGCTGCCTAGCACTGGGTGCCGTGAGAAAAGGTACCAACCTGGCAGCTGGATTCTGCGGATCTGAACTGGAATGGGTTTTCCTTGACACAAGACGGAAGAAGAGGAGGAGAGGAAGAGTTGGTTTTATACCCCGCCCTTCACTACGCAATGGAGTCTCAGAGCCGCTTACAATCACCTTCCCTTCCTCTCCCCACAACAGACACCCTGTGAAGTCAGTGGGGCTGAGAGAGCCCTGACAGAACTTGTGACTGATCCAAGGTCACCCAGCTGGCCTCACATGGAGCCAGGTCTCCAAGTTACATTCTGCCACTCTTAACCAAGTTGGTTCAGGGTTGCCAAGTGCCTCACAGCAACTGCTAGCAGGGCTTACTGGAGGGGCGGGGAAGCACAGGCTCATGTTGCAGTGATGTCATTGAATCGCTGGTAACATGGATCACTCTGGGCAAAAATTCTATGGTAAATGCCTTTTTTAACCATAGAATCTTTGTCCAAAGACCAGAGCGTCCTATGTTGCCGGTGATGCAATTACATCACTTCCTGTGTGTGTCAGAAGTGATGTTAGCACGTTGGTGGCCTAGGCTTCCCCCCACTTCTGGTAAGTCCCCCTGCCAGCCAGCTGATTGGTTGCAGGGGAGGCAGGCGGAGCACGGGATCTCCCACCTCCAGGAGGGGCCCCAAAGCCCTCCAGAACATCCTTGCCTCAGAGGAAGACTCCTCCCACAGGAGGAAAGCAATTCCATTTTCAATCTGTACAACAGTCCTGCAAGGTGGATTTAGTTGAGATATATTGCTAGCCCTAAGCAATCCGGATAGCTTTGCAGCAGAATGGAGAACTGAACTTGGGCTTTCCAGTTTGGTGTAGTGGTTAAGTGTGCAAACTCTAGTCTGAGAGAACCAGGTTTGATTTCCCACTCCTCCACTTGCAGCTGCTGGATGACCTTGGGCAAGCCATGGTTCTGATAAGAGCTGTCCTTGAAGAGGGCAGTCCTGGAAAGAACATTCTCAGCCCCACCTACCTCACAGGTTGTCTGTTGTGGGGAGGGGAAGGGAAAGGAGTTTGTAAGCCACTCTGAGACTCTCAGTGAAGGGCGGGGTATAAATCCAGTCTCCTCTTCTCCTTCTCCTTCTTCTCCTACTCCTTCTTCTTCTCCTTCTCCTTCTTCTTCATTTTCTTCTTCTTCTATGTTCTAATTCCTATACTGCACTGGTCTCTTCCCCAGTTTTCTCTTTTCCCTCTTACAGAAGCAAGCAGTGACTCACGAAAACTCATCCCCTGCCACAAATTGTGTTAGTCTTCGAGGAACTCCTGGACTCTTGCTTTCTTTAATGCGTTCACAGTGTGCTCTGAAGGTAAGCTGTCTTAGAAATGGAGTGGCTGGCTCCAACCCCTGTGGCAAAGGATGAGATGGTTAGACAGTGTTACCGATGCAACGAACTAAGCAAACTCTGGAGCTCGACGGAGGACAGGAGGGCCTGGTGTGATGTGGTCCATGGGGTCGCAAAAAGTCAGACTCGACTGTGCAACTGAACAACAACATTAGCTATTAGCCGCAAGGTATGGAGAGGAACTCTCGGTCTGGGGCAAGGGATGCTCTGTATTCTTGGTGCTGGGGGGGGCAACATTGGGAGGGCTTCTAGTGTCCCGGCCCCACTGCTGGACCTCCTGAGGGCACCTGGTCTTTTTGGCCACTGTGTGACAGAGTGTTGGACTGGATGGGCCACTGGCCTGATCCCACACTGGCTTTTCTTATGTTCTTATGGATAAGCATATGGAGCAGAAGTCCATCAATGGCTATTAGCCACAAGGTATAGATAGGAACTCTCAGGCTGGGGCAAGGGATGCTCTGTATTCTTGGTGCTGGGGGGGGCAACAGTAGGAGGGCTATAGGGTATTCATATGTACCCCCCATGGCATTGGCCAATTAGGCATCCTCCCACTTGCGGGATAAGTCAGGCAACCGTTAGGTGGCTAAAGCTGGGAAACTGTAGTCTCTCACGGTACATAGGAGCTCTCCAGGCAGCACAACCTCCTCCTGCACATCTGTAGAGATAAGCATTTCAGCATAGGCAGAACAGCAGGGATAGGAATGCAATAGCAATTACCAAGACACAGAATGAACTCCCCAACCCCCATGACAGCATAGCTGACAGCAACCGAGATCCGTCCACCTGCAGAAAACTGCCACTTTGGAAGGGGGACCCTCTGGCATTAAACCCTGCTGATGACGACACATCCCTTGCCCGACCGCTTGCTTTGTGCGACAATGCTCCACGCGTGCGCACAATGGTGAAAGTCACACACACACAAAAAGCCTACTGGAAGAGGGACGTTCAGACGACCTGATTGCAATCATTGCGAGAGATGGCTGTCCAGACAGGCAAATCGCAGATTCAAAGCACAAATACCCAGAAAGTAGTTATTTCCCCGGTGTCGGACAACTCACAATTGCAATCCTAGAAAGAGTCACCCTTTTAAATCCATTGTTAAATCAACAGGCCCAGGACTGTGTGACTCTGTCTAGGATCGCACCACGACATACCCTGATCCTACTTCAACACTCTGTCTTACCCATTTGCACCAGCCTCAGAGAACTGTTTCTTAGGTCTTGTCCAAACTTACTTTATATCTTCCCCTTTAAGTGTCCGCTGGGTGCCCAGGGCACATAGTTGCGCTACGGTTTGTTTGTGCGCATGTGCGGTACAAACAGACGTCCACGCGGTGTGTGGCAAATGCCGAAGTATTCCAGAGACTTAGCGTCCTTTTGAGTCGGGCGTTCAAGATCAG
>NW_015194924.1:0-4021 GCF_001447785.1 Gekko japonicus | reverse complement strand
AACTATAAATCATAAGAGAAACAAAAAGAATCGATGACAGCAAAATGACGAAGGGAACTGAGACCAATATCAATGACAACATATAACACTGAAACAAATAAAATAAGCTGTCTTGTCTCCTTCTTAAAACAGGCATCTCACTTGCACAAATTAGAAGTATCCAGAAATGTCTTAAGGACCAAACATAGTGCCAGTGCCCTTTCTATATATTTAAATAGTGAATATTTCCCATCACCTAGGAAAAGAGAGTGCAGGCATTTTAACAGTGAAAGGAGAGCATGGCTGAAAACTCTAAAACCTTTCTGCCACACTCTCTGATAGCTTCTCTTCTCAGCCTTCCTCCAGTACTCAATTATGGTTCAGCTGGACATAGGACCTTCAAGCAAAGGGGATGTGGAGAGGTATGTACAGGGAGAATCCATGGCCCCTTCACCCCACACACCCTCTTTCCTGTTAAAACTGAACCCTTCCCACAGATCCAGCGTATACCACATGGAATCACAACCACCACATTTCATTTGGCCCTCAGGAATCTACATCGACAAAGAAGGCTCTGAAATGGCTGTTATCAATTACTAAGCTTTCTCCTGCTCCTCCCATTCTTCCTACCTGAGGCCTCACAGTATGTCCACTTCAAGTCTACATCGTAGTTGCTGGTGAGAGAGCACCAAAGCTTCTTGTTCGAAATCCCATCAGTTGTGCATGTGGTGTAGGAAGTGCCATTGTAGAGGAAAGGAAAGACACAAGGCCCCTTGGGATTTGCATCTAGTCCTGGGTAGAGGAGAGGGAGGCAGAGACAGACTGTTCCTCAGAAAATATTGGTACAATAAGAACAAAGTACTCCAATGGATAGAGAGTGGGTGTTGGATTTCAGTGCATATTTCATCTCAGTCACTTCACAAGGTCACTATGCACACATCTGGCTCTGTTCCATGCCAGGTTTGCTCTGTGCATGTGCTTAGTCAGTCACAAACTCTAACTGTGGTTTGGCTTGCCAGCTGAACTTGTGAATGGTTTCCATTGAAACATGAAGTAGCTGAGGCCCAAGAAAGCTCTATCTATGGTATTTGATCTGAACATCCAGATATAATTAAAGTTGAAGTCATCAGAAGATGGACATGCACATGAGCAGGATTTCAGTCCATCGCCTACAACCTGGGAAACAATGGTTGGTTAGAGCAGGGGTGTCAAACATGCAGCCCGGGGGCCGGATCAGGCTCCCAGAGGGCTTCCATCAGGCCCGCAGTGGAACTGGTCATCTCCTGCTTCCAGTTCTGGTGCTGCTGCATCATAGCCTGCTTCCCCAGACTCTCTTAATCACTCAGCCATTTCATGTTTTAACCTGGGTTCTAGACTCAGAACTCTGAGCATGAGATTTCTGTGGTGAATGTCAATAAATCAAAAGTAGGTTTGCAGCTTACAGAGATAATGTCTTACACATGTTTTTATTTTTAGTAAAAAAAATCTTTGTGGCCTTTATAAAGTTTATATCTCCTCTACCTGGCATCATATTTTATGACACATATGGCCCAGTCCAACAAGGTCTCATTTATATCAGATCTAGCCCTCATAACAAATGAGTCCGACACCCGTGGGTTAGAGTGTCAGACTCAAGCCTGGGAGACCCAGGTTTGAATCTCCACTCTTCCATGGAAGCTCACTAGGTGGCCTTGGGCCAGGGACATTCTCTCAGCATAACCTAACTCACAGAGTTCTTGTTGTGAGAATAAAATGGAGGAGGAGGACAACTAAGTAAACTGCTTTGAGTCCTCACAGGGGGAAAACGTGGGCTATCCATCAATAAAACAAAAGCTATGGTAGGTTCAAGATCACATCTGGAAGTGTAAGTAACATCCACGAAAAGTTGCATTTCCCTGGTTCCAGAGAAATGGGCTTACAGAGTTGTAATATAAAGTTTCATTGCCCATAATACTAAATATTTGTACAGCTCTGGCACCCTTATCCTGAAACACTGATTCCCTGTGTAATTAAAAACAAAACATATTTCAAGCTGATAATGTCTCACTAGGGGTCCTGCACAGTTGGCATCTACCACGTTAGGCAGCTGAGATCAGTAGTCATTTTTGGCATAATATCAGAAGTCTTGTCTTCCTCCAAAGGGAGCTACTTCCAGTAGTTTTGCCCAGCCCCTGGAAATTCCCACTATTCAAAGAAGTGGGACACAGGCAACATTACCCCACCCCACTTTATAATCCATTTCAGGGAACCGCCCCTCCACCTCCATTTTTCTTACTGGTGTCAGCACAGAAGCTCCACTGAGGCTCCAGATCGTAATTGCTTGTGGTGGAACACCAGAATCTTCCCTTTGCTTGGCCCTCATCCGTACAGGTGTAGAATATCCTGTTCTTGTACACAAAAGGAAAAATACAGGGCTTGCCGTCAGCGTTGCCTCCGTATTCTGAAAATGTGGAAGGGGAAAAACCACACTGAGGACATGATGTTGGAGAGAAATATAGGTGAACAGCTGATCACTAGGCAATAGGGTTGTCAGCTCCGGGTTGGGAAATTTGGGGGTGGAGCCTGGGGAGGGGAGGGGAGGGTCCTTAGCAGGGTATAATGCCATAGAGTCCACTCTCCAAAGCAGCTGTTTTAAATAGGGGAGCAGATCTTTCTAGTCTGAACATCAGTTGGAATTCTGGAAGATTTTCTCTCTCTCTCTCTCCCTCCCTCTCTGTCTCTCTCTCTCCCCCCCATTAAACAATTGCCTCTATGGTCCTTGTTTCTCCAATTCTATCACCTTCAGTTGCTCCAAAATGTCCTGCTCATTCATACTTCATTGTTACCCCCTGTGCTTGGAACTCTCTACTAGAATAGCAACATGTCCATCTGTCTGTCTTCCTGCCTCTCATTCTCTCTCTTTGCATTTATAGCTCCTGTAGCGCCCGCCTGCCTGCCTGCCTGCCTGCCTCTCATTCTCTCTCCTTGCATTTATAGCTCCTGCAGAAGCAACAAAGGATAGTAAACATCTAGTCATGCTAGCACTGGATGAAATGGGCCTGATATAATTCTGCATCTACAGGCTAACACATCCTACAGGGAAAGGTGATTCATTGCCTGAAAGAGGTTTTAAGGTACAATTCTGCATTTATAACCTTCAAGAGAACAGTGTTTCCACTTGCTGTCCTTATCATAATTGTCAGATGTGGCACACCACAGCTTCTCATCAATAGTTCCATCTGTGGTGCATGAAGAGTAGCGTTTCCCATCGAAAATAAAGGGGAAGACACAAGTTGTGGTATCTGAAAAGAGAGGAGGAAATCAAGTAAAGGTAACTTAAGATCCACTAGCTGGCAAAAGTAGATGGGATTCTGCCAGTCAGGCATTTGGTGATTCTCCAGGGGAATCTATTCATCTGTGACTGCTTCCACCAAGACACTTTGGTTCAACCCAGCTCCAAATCTGTAGTAGGAGCATCCATACAGTCCATACAGTGCTGACCACCTCCCATTCTCTTCTCCAACGCTGCTCTGATGTTTCTGGAAACATCAGAGTCAAAGCTGGTTAGCCCCCCTGTGAATGGAAAGGTGCCGATTTTGGAACGTCTCTGCTGGCTATAGACACCAATTTTACTCTTTATTCCCTTGTGCCCATGATTCCTACTTCCCAGCTTCAAAAATAATAATCAATAGCAATAATAATCACTATAACACTATAGCAATATACTTACTACATTTTTTATTCTTTAAAAAAAGGGGGAGGAAACCCCCCGGGCAGTGTGAGAGGGGAGAATGGTGGGTATGATGTACTGGGGAGGGAAAACCAGAGAATCACCTTGTAGGAACACTCCATTGCCACCACAAATGCCTCTGTATTCCCAGCAGCAATTAGTCATTCCCACCCCACACATGGATGCAGTCCTCTCACAGTTTTATCCTACCCTCTTCCAATGGCAACATACATTATTACCCATTCTCCATTTTACCTTCAAACAACCCTGTAAAGTAGGTTAGATCAGGATTAAGTTAGGGATTATTTATTTATATTCTGCCTTTCTCCCCAG
>NW_015194923.1:0-4063 GCF_001447785.1 Gekko japonicus | reverse complement strand
GAGCAAGGGAACCTTTACCTTGTAAGGTGTTCAGGACATGGGTAATAAAAAAATACAGGTGATCAATACGTACTGTTTAGCTTCCCTGAATGAAATAGCTGTCATTTAATCAGAGTATGAAGAAAGATTTCAAACAAAAGAAAAATGGATGAGATGTTAACAGCACATAGGTTTTGCCACGTAAGTCTCTAACAAGATGAATTAAGATAAAAGAACAAATAGAAGATTCTGAACATGATTCCTCAGAAAATGTTCTCTATTGCAAAATACCCTTATATTCTCTAATCTGCCTTGATTGTCAGTGACAACGTTGAAAGAAGCTGAATAAATAAACAAACTGAATTATGTTTATTGATATACTGAGGATGGATCTATCTCAAAGTTTCAAAATATCTTTGTAAAGAAGATCTTCCTTCTTAATTTCAGATGCTGACCAATGTCAGAAGTGCCCAGAGGACCAGTATCCAAATGAAAAGCGTAAACAATGCATTCCCCGAAGCCTCACTTTCTTATCCTATGGAGAACCCTTGGGAGCAACCTTGGTTTCCTTGGCCCTTTTATTTTCCTTCAGTACAATTATGGTGATGGGGCTCTTCATTCTGCACTGGGACACTCCCATTGTCAAAGCCAACAACAGGAGCATCACCTGCACCCTCCTCGTCTCTCTCTTGCTTGGCTTCCTTTCCTCTTTTCTCTTTATTGGTCACCCTGGAAAGGTGACCTGCCTTCTGCGACAAACAGTGTTTGGCATCACCTTCTCTCTCTCCATTTCCTGTGTGTTGGCCAAAACCATCACTGTGGTCCTGGTCTTTATGGCTACCCAGCCAGGACACAGCATCATGAAATGGGCAGGGAAGAAACTGGCAACATCTGTCATCATTCTCTGTTCTCTCATTCAATCTTCCTTCTGCACTGTGTGGATAGTTACCTCCCCCCCTTTCCCAGAGTTTGACTTGCACTCCCAGATCAGCCAGATTACTGTGCAATGCAATGAAGGCTCAGAGATCATGTTCTATGTTGTTCTGGGCTACATGGGCCTTCTGGCCCTCATGAGCTTCATTCTGGCATTCCTAGCCAGAAGGTTGCCTGACAGTTTCAATGAAGCCAAGCTGATCACCTTTAGCATGTTGTTGTTCTGCAGTGTTTGGGTGTCCTTTGTTCCAACGTACTTGAGCACGAAGGGGAAATACATGGTGGCTGTGGAGGTCTTCTCCATCTTGGCCTCTAGTGCTGGGTTGCTGGGTTGCATCTTCTTTCCCAAATGCCATATTATTCTAGTGAGACCTCAGCTGAACACCAAGGAGCAACTAGTGAGGAAAAAGAATGGCCTCCGTTAGTTCTTTATTTCTCTCTCTCTTTTTTGCTCTGAAGACATTTTTCTCTTAATCTATTTCTTTTAATATTTCTCCCTTAGTCTTAATCTAGGACTTCCCAATGAAGTGACAAGACAAAAATGTGTTGGTTAAACTACATTTTATTAAACAACTGATCTAAATACTTTCCCCTTGATCGTGTTTGTTAAAATTTACTCAGAAAGGAATTCACTTGTACTTGTCTGCTAAGAAATCCTGTACTCAGGAGAGTCAATAGCATGTGACCCTTTGTGAGGAAACCAGAGCTCACTTATAAGCTTTTCTTTCATGACTTCTGATGAGATGGATGCTGAACTTCCTATGTTTGTGGTGAAGGACAATATTTCTGTCCCGGCTCCGAGGATCCGGGCCTCTCCTACGAGCCCCCACTTGACCCCCACCCCACAACTCCCCCGCTTACGGCACCCAAGGGCTCCACATGGGGTGAGAAGGCAGCGGCTCAGGAGGCAGGAGGCATCAAGGATGAGGGGTGCCAGACTGCGGCACAACCCCTTCCCCGCAGAGCGCATCCTCGGGTGCGCTGTCGGAGGGCGGGCCTCGAGACGCTGATGCCGCCACCAGGGTCCACAGAGCCGTCCCATCCAGGCAGTGGTGGTCGATGAACTCCACCCCCTTGTTCTGGGCGTGGTCGAACCGGCCCACCCAGGTAGAGTATCGCCGCTTTTATAGGGAGGCGGGGCCAGGTAGGATGGACACCTCTTGTGTCCAATGAGAGGGAAGGAAGGGAGAGATTCGGTATAAAAAGGGGAACAAGAAGGGAGGCCGGGGAGGAAGTGCTGGGGGGTTGAGTGGGGGAGACGGTTCGACCAGAGGTCGGAGGGAGAGCCGACCAGGCGAGCATTCCCTTAGACTCTCACAGGGGTGCAGAGTTACTCTCGGTGACAGAACCAGGTAACCTGCACCATTTCTGAGGCCTCCCGTTCTCCTTGTAGAGAGGGGAAAGCATCCTCCAGGATGGCGACTGGGCAGAAAGAAGACCCCCTTTATCCAGCAGGGGAACCACAAGTGGTGGAGAATGTGGGCATGCCCCTAACAACAGGGTACCCCCTACCTTGTCTCCCGGCCCCACCTGGGTGGAAGAGCTCTCGTGCCCACCAGCTGCTCATCACTTCATCTTTACTTCGAGACTCCACCAGCGCAACAGAAGCCCAGATAGGACCAACAGTTGAAACCGCGGTGTCAGCTATGGACCTCACAAAGTTTGGGCAGTGGCTGGCAGAACACCAGGCCCTACTACTAAGGGATGTGTCTCAACAGCAACAGGCTGCCCAGGCCGCCCTGGTGCAAGATTTGCACAGGTCCTGGCAACCCTGAGAGATCAGAACCCGCCCCCTATGGGTCTGGGGCAAAGCCCATGGCCCCCGCTCACTAGACTAGGCCCCGACATTGAGGCTTTCTTGGAAGCATTTGAGAGGGCAGCCGAAGCCTCGCGATGGCCTCGCAAACAATGGGCCTTCACTGTAGGGCCATATTTAACAGGCGAAGCCCAAGCTGCACTTAAAGCATTAGGACGCGCCGATGCTTCTGATTATGATAAACTCAAAACCACGGTGCTTGATCGCTTGGGTGTCTCTCCAGAGCCACACCACCAACATCTGCGTAGTTTACAAGTGCCTCCTGGGTGGAGATCCCGCGCCTTCATTGCCAGTCTCACTGGCTTGAACCAGCCTCAGAAGACGGGCGACATATCGTAGAACAGGTAGTGGTGGAGCAGCTGCTACAAGTCCTCCCAGCGAAAGCTTGCCACTGGGTTGCCTGTTGGAAGCCCTCGATATAAATGAAGCCCAGGAATTGTGGGAAAATTTTCTAGCTGCTGACAGCAGGGATAATACCCCTCGCCTAGAGGGTCATGTTCTTAAGAAAGTCCCAGGTGTCCCCGGAAAGACAGAGGTGGGTCGTCCCCACATCCATCCTACAGACCCCCCCCGGGGTGGCTGGGCCAGACCACCGCCAGCCCAAGCCTTCCCACATCCTCCTTTCTTTAAGGGTCGGGGATCCTTTCCACTGACTGGGGCCCGCGGGAAGCCAAACAAGGAAGACATGAAGGTGACTCCGTCCTAAGCTGTCAGTCGGAACCTCCCCGAGCTGGGACCTTGTTTCTCTTGTGGACAATGGGGCCATCTCCGATGGGATTGCCCCATGATGGAGTGCGACGCGGGATGGGAGATGACCATGCAGACCTCAGCCGTAGGTTCTAGGCCCCCACCATGGATTGTGCAAGTGGGTTTGGGGCATCAGGAGTTGGATGCATTGGTTGATAGCAGGAGTTCCGTGTCCATGATACAAACTCAACTACTCCCACCCAACCTGCATGTGATCCAGACCACCTCCGTGTCGTGCTTCCATGGGCACGTGGTGCGTTATCCAGTGGTCATAATTCGCCTCCGTTACTTGGGGCAAGAATGGGAAGTACCCGTCGCCAGGGTTAACTGTTTGCCATACCCTGTGCTGTTGGGCTGAGATGCCCCCGGCTTTACCTTGCTGATACAAAGAGCCCTTCCCATCAGCGAGGTTACTGACGACCCTCAGGCAGGGAGAGTGGAGTTTGCCACCCCAGCTGAGGAAGCTCCAGGTGAAAGTGAATTGCCCGGATCTCCCCAAGGACACCCACTTGAGGCAGAGGAAAACCCTGGCAGCGGTTGGGCCCAAGTCCCAGTTTATGGCAGCTCAAGAGCAGGATGAGGCTCTGG
>NW_015194922.1:0-3992 GCF_001447785.1 Gekko japonicus | reverse complement strand
TGTGCCGCCAGTGCTTCCGCCAGTACGCCTGCGACATCGGCTTCGTCAAGGTGGACTGAGCGCCTCAACTGCCATCCCCCCTCCCGAGGACTATGAGCGAGGATCCGGAGGCCGCCCCGGGGTGGGGTTGGGGGGCTGCCTCGGTCCCCCCTCCCCCCCCTTCGATGCAGACAATAAAGCGGTTCCTTTGATTTGTTCTCAAAGATGGAGGAGGAAAAGAGTTGCTGAGCTCCAGTGAGAATGACGGCCCAGGACTGAAGAAATGCCATTCGAGTCCTTCGTTAAATCAGGAGTCTCCAGTTAGTGCCAAGGTGAAGCGTAACATCTCCGAGCGGAAGGACTATAGACCTGAAACCCCAAGCGTCAAGCAGAAGGTGACTTAGGGCACCTGAGGCAGGCTGGAGGAATAACACAGCGCTCTCCCTTTGATCAGCTTTCCTTTACAAAAACAAAACGAAAATTTACACATCTGCCTGAATGGGGTGTTAGTAACATTTTTCAATTGTTCATTTTGTTGTTTCTGTACATGTTGTTGATGTTTTTAAGCTTCTGACTTGTGTTTGCCTATTTAATTTATCTATAGAGCAATTCTTTAAAATCCTTTTAAAATCCTTCAAAAATAATCATTTTAAAAAAATAAGGAAAAGGGAAGCGGGGGACAGGGGGTGAGAAGTGAAAGTGAAGCATAAAGGACAAAATGTGAAGTAGCAGAGTTACCGTTGTTGGATGTAGAAACAGGGGAAGGCCAACGCTGCTTTCTCCTTTGGAGATCACAGATAGTTGCAGCCAAAGCTGGTCTTTATTTTTCCATTTCATTGAATTGTTAAGTCTGAACAATCACCCTCTCGGTTTTATCAGCAAGTCACCTTTGGTTGGATTCAGAGGTGCATAATAGCACTTATGCTAATAAAATGGCACTTCCGTTGGCAGACTGAGGAGGGCTTTTTGCTGATGCCCTCTCCCATTTTACCCTACACACTGTTTGTGAGGGCCCTCTGACCCCATCCCCCCAATAAAACTTTTTTGGGGGGGGGGGCGGCTCAGTGGTACAGTGGGAAAGTTCTGTTCCAGGAGCTCTGCTCTGCCCTTGAGCCTTTGGATCCGACTCTACCTGTGCAGCACTCAGTGGTGTGTGTTCTTGTGTGTGCTGAGAGTTTTCATGGGTATTTTCCCCATGGGCATTATGATCCTCCTTCAACAAAGACAGGTCTATTATAATCTAATTGATTACAACTGGGTATTTTCCTTTCAGTGCCAGAAAACTAAAGGCAAGCATAGTGTGGCACCCAGTTCACCTTGCTATCAAATTTCAAGAATGCCTCAAGAGCTGGTATTTAGAAATGTGGAGTCTTTCTTCCTAGAATCAAAGCCTGGTTCCATTCCAACCACCTTGTGCCAGCCAGTAGATTCCTCTGGCTATAAACTTGCCCGTCAGAGATACGCCTCCCCCTCCTGTCTATTTCCTGTTGTCTACAAAGGAAGTGCAGGCCAGTCACGAAGAGAACAGCTGTAGGTTTATTAGTGTTCCCATATTAGCTTCATTGTCCTCGTCCAGGATAACACTGTCAATAAGTAATCCTTGAGGAGCCTTCAAAATGCAACGAGACACTACCTTGTGATTTTCACTCTTACCCTTCCCTGGCTTCAAGACACCCCCTCCCCAGTAACTACAGCATTGTGGTTATTGCCACATAACTACTGTCACAGAGAAGGAAGCCTAGGGTATGAAAGTACTTCACAAATAGTACAGGGTAGCGCCCTAGGTCCCCAGAAGTGACATTTCCAGGGAAGGGAGACGCATTGTTCCTAAGAGCCATTGATTTGGGCAGCAGGATTTTTGTGTTTCTTGTTCCACTGGCTCAATCAGAAAAGACTGGAGGGCGGCTAATGATCAAAGTCCACATTCCCTGCCATAGAGAAAAGCCTAGAGTGGAACATGTCCTGAATTTCTGGTACTAAAGTGAGAGCTTCCGTTGACTGTAACTCTCTGTGTGCTCAGCTGCTGCTGCTGCTCTGTCTGTATATCTCTGTGGTAAAAGCTCTGTATGTGTAGCATTGGCAAGCCGAGTGGCATTCAGTTCAGTTTAGTGCCAGGATTCGAGAACTGACTGGTCACTGGAACCTTCTTCTTAGGGAGACCAGCCTGACACTTTTGAGGATCACTGGTCCAAGCATGCTGTTCTTGGCTTTAAGGTCGATGCATCGATAGTTAATGTAGGAAAGAATGCACAAGGGAGAGTGGCCCAAGCGAAATGGCGGCTGGCTTGTTCTTGCTCTCATGCTGCAGCAGTTCATTTTCCACAAACAGTTCAGCAGAGCCAGCAAGCTGTCCGGTTGCAAGAGAGAGATGGTGGTAAAGGGACAAGACTGACCAGCATGACAGGAAAAGATGGGGTGACCTTACCATCACTGTTCTCTGTCTCTCTCTCTCTCTCTCTCTGTGGTATCTTGGGTAGGCTACAGCAAAAAGTGAAGATGCCGTTAAAGGGCGGGGGGAGAAGACCCTAAATATTTTTTTGTGCCAGGGGAGGCAGAGAGGTGAGAAATGTTAAGTTAGTGACATTTTTCAATTGTACCTTTTGTTGTTTCTGTACAGGTTGTTGGAGATGTTTTTGGCTTCTGACTTGTGTTTGCCTAGTTAATTTATCTATAGAGCAATTGATCCAACCCTTTAAAAAAATAAGGAAAAAGGAGTCAGGGGGACTGGGGGTGAGAAGGGAAGAGAGTCCATGATCAATTTCTCTTCCCACCCACCCCCACCCCAATCTTTAATCTTCTTCTTCTGGCTTGTAATCTCTCAAGTTGTCCGTTGCTTTTCAGTAGCAGAGAGGGTCACTGGACAAAGCTTAGAAGGCCTTTTTGGCTTTGAGAATGGATTCTTGCGCTTGCCAAAGTGGCACTGATTTCCTGCAAGAGACTAGGTAGCAGAATGCTGATGCCGGGCATTCGAGGTCTCGCAAATCAGCTGATTTTGGTAACACCCCTTGATGGCAGCCGTGTCAGTAGTTATATCGAATTAGACTTTTATTGTGATCCCTTGAGTTCACGCTCCATACAGGATCTAAAAGTGAAAGTGAAGCATAAATGACAAAATGTGAAGTAGCAGAGTTACCGTTGTTGGACGTAGAAACAGGGGAAGGCCAAGTCAAATGAAAGCAATCATAGAGTAGTTTCCATAGCTGGAACAGGAATAAGTTGAATTATTCAAGAGCCTTCTGTGTCACTTGGCTGTTCTCCTCTGTGGCTGTTTGCTAATCATTGTATGAAAACTCTGAAATAGCAGTTATTCTCGCAGTGATTGCAGTATAGGTTCTGAAGTCATGTGCATCCTGACAAGAGTAAATAGGAGTTGTTTATCGATAGATGACTGGCATACTCCTTCCTCCCACTTAAAACACAGTCACACAGAAATCCAGTAATCCTTCCCCATGAGCTGTATGTCGTTCCCTCTCCTTGGGTGGGGGAGAGCATTGAGTTTTGCACCAGCTAAGACATGGGGAGGAAACCACATTTTCCTTGATCTGATGCAGTCTTGTCATTGAGCATGACGTCCACGATGGAGGAGAGAAGGGGCAGAGAGCCCCCTCTCTTTGCAAGGGTAGACTGGCTGGCTAACTTACTGCCAAAGTTCCTGGGGGGCCACCTGCAGCTGGGATCCAGCAGAGCCAAGCCCCAGTAGGTCTAGTGTTGCTAGAGAGGCTACTCAGCTCAGCCCTGGAGGAGAAGAAAACGGGTGATCCAACACCCAGCTCGGGTGCTGCTTGTGGGGTCGGAGCTGAGTAGGGCTGGCAGTATTGTTAGGGGCCACTCAGCCTGGATCGCTCCATGGTCATTTTAACTTCTCCAGCCATCTCCAGTCTGTTCCACTCATTCCCGGGCTTTGTGTACAAAGTGGGTGGTGAAGACAAGGGAGCGCTCCAGCGAGGCCCATTGGCCACAGAATCCAATGAGAGAGAGAGAGGTCATTAAAGTGTCGGATATCTCTCTCTCTC
>NW_015194921.1:0-4641 GCF_001447785.1 Gekko japonicus | reverse complement strand
CAAGTACTGAACAAAGGTTTTGGGTTTGTACCAACACCCACTTATAATGCATTCCAAACCCATGTGGATGTTTATAAATTGATTAGATTGGTAAAGCTAAGAAAACTGTTTGGTGACACTGAAATGTGGAAATGGCTTCCTAAGTCCACTTTTCTCCCTGGCATATTTGATACCTCAATCAACACTTTTGGACGTATGGTACTGAAGGAGATTAAAGAACCAGAGGATAATTTTCAAAATAAACCTCGGAATCTATCTCATCAGGAGTGGCTAGCTTTGCAATCTTTAAAAGATGATAAAAGTATAGTTATCAAGGAAGCTGATAAAGGGGGAGGAGTCATGATTTTAAATAAGCAGGATTATCTACAGGAAGTCTACGAGCAATTAGGGAATCCTTTGAATTATCAAAAGCCTAATAGTAAGTAAGTAAATTTATTACAGTCATTGACCAGTACACAGTAAAAGAAGTAAAACCCCAAACTTAAAAAACATTTCTGTTCCCTATACAGGAATATAATATTTGTAAAATAAATAAATAAACCACTAATAACCTAAAATATTAAGTGATATAAGTCAAATTACTTATAAAACCATCTCTAAAATATCAACTAGCATGACTTATCCATATTTCCCTCCGCTTAATTGCCAGCCAACCATACTTAGCAGTTTTGAAGGTGACATCTCTGTTTCCATCAGCGAGCATTTTCTTGAGGAGACTTCTTTGATCTTTCCCTGGGAAACCAGAAATTGCTGGTACTACCAATGCCTGTTCTGATAGCCCATAATAACCTAATTTCTTTCTCAGCATAATGAGCCATGGTGATGTAAATTCATCTTTTAAAATCAAATGAGTAATCCCATACTCGGTGTAGGTTAGTTTCAAGCAATATCTGAAAACTGGGATCCACATCCTAGCTTCTGCCGTCACCATTCCTGCCTCTGTTCTAATTGCTGCCTTTGATACATTGGGTGGAGTCTGAAAAACTGCCCTTAGGAATTTGGACTGGACCCTCTCCATCAATATCATATTAGAACTAATACCAAACGGAGCTGCATGTAACATTTGCATTAAGGATTTCATGGTAAAAAGCTTAATAGCTGCTGCCACATTGTGCCCCCCTCGAGTCCAATAATATTTTTGAATTGCTCCAGCACTCTTTTGTGCATTGGCAGAAGCATGCTTTATATGGGTACCTTTCTTACCATTATCCTGAACAATTACCCCCAAATATTTGTAGTAACGTACCTGTTCTCTCTTATGCTTATTAATATACTATGTGTAAGTCTTTGGTGGTTTCGCAAATACACATTGTTTTTGATTTATCATCATTAATTTCTAACCGATTTTGCCGACAATACTTGTTGAGTGTATGTAGTTCTCTCTGAAGACCAACTGGGATCCTCGAGAGAAGCACCGTATCGTCCGCATATAAGAAGAGTGCTATACGTTTGTTTGCTAACTTTGGGGTGGTGGTGCTCCAATTGATTTAAACATCCAGCAGGATCATTTACACAAAAATTAAATAGCAAGGGTGCCAGAATGCGTCCTTGTTTCACCCCTTTCTCAGCTCTAATGGGGGCTCTTAGTTGAACTCAACCTGTTAAAGCGACAGAACCCTTTCTCACCTACACAATTCTTATTGAGTCTTCTTGAGATTGTTATGGGGGGGGAAATCCGGTTTGACACTGATTTCTACTTGCAGACAAAAGGCGTTCCAATGGGATTTGCAGCTACACCGTCAATTGCGAATTTGTATATGGCAGAACTTGAAGAAACCTTTATATTACAACCTGAACAAAATAACTTTTTCCTTAATGTAGAAAAGTATTATCATTTTTTGGATGATATTTTCGTAATATATAAGGGCAGAACCTCAGTGGAACAATTCTGCACCTCATTCAATAACTTGGATGCTAATATTAAGCTTACCTGGAATTACAGCATCCAACAGGTTGAGTTCCTGGATGTGACTGTCTTTAAAACTTCTTCTTTCTTTTTGGCTACTAGGACTTTTAAAAAAACAACCAATAAAAATACATTACTCAGCTTCAATTCTTTCCACCCAGCACACTTAAGACACAATATTCCCTTTTCACAACTGCTAAGAATAAAGAGAAATTCTACTAGGGAAAATGAACAACTCCTCTGTGCCTTTAGGAATTGGGGCTATCCTTCAAATGTGTGACTTAGAGCTAAGGGAAGGGTTGAATGCCTCTGGATGTCAATGCTAGGAGGCAACACCAGGGGCCTCTATTCCTCATTTGTTGGGCTTTTAGGGTAACTGGTTGGTCTTCTCTATCAAGGATTATCACCCAATACTGGCCACTTCTTGGAGATATTGAAGGGTGCCAACTTCCACCCAGGGTAGGTTATAGGAGGACTAAATCTCTTAAGGACATCATCGTTAGATGAGATATAAGGGAGGACTCACAGGTTAGGACTCAGTCCAAGGGACACAGACGCTGTTTAAAATGTAAAGCCTGCAAGGTAATGTGGGAAAGTGACAATTTCACCTTAACTGGCATAACTGTTTATAGTAATGTAAGTTCTACCTGTGAAAGTGTCTTTGCTGTGTATTTCATCCAGTGTGATTGTTTAAAGTGATACATTGGAAGTACCACCAGACCATTCAAAATAAGAATTACGGAACACATCACAAGAAATGAGTGACAAACAAGGGAAGCACCACTCGCAGAGCCTTTTGCTTCTCAAAACCACAAAGACGACCAGTTTAGATGTGGTGTGCTCTTTGTTGCAGACTCAAAACGTCCATTGGCTATGAAGGAATTACTTCACCAGGAACACTGGTGGATCTTTAAATTAAACACCTTGATCCCTAATGAACACTGATTTTGATTTGTTTCTTGTAAGATTCTGTTGGTTCTATAGTAAAGGTAAAGGTTCCCTTGCTCGAAAGCCAGTCGAGTCCGACTCTAGGGTTGCGGTGCTCATCTCCATCTCAAAGCCGAAGAGCCAGCGTTGTCCGAAGACGTTTCCGTGGTCATGTGGCCGGCATGACTAAACACCAAGGCGCACGGAATGCTGTTCTCTTTCCACCGAAGTGGTACCTATTTATCTACTTGCAATTTCTTGCTTTCGAACTGCTAGGTTGGCAGGAGCTGGAACTAGAGACGGGAGCTCACTCCGTCATGCGGCAACTTGGGTCTCAAACGGCTGAAGTAGGGTTTTTTAGGTCAGTTTTCCTTCCTTTGGTCACCCACCCGTTTCATTAAAAATTTTATTCTAAGAAATGAAAAAAATATAAAATAGGATATTTTGTACTGATGCAAGTTGTGTCACAATATTGTGACTCCAGGTTGTCTGTACATACTTAATGGTGAATGTTGTGGGTTAACCACCACCGCTATTGTAGAAGCCTAATTGGCAGAAAGAGAACCTATCAGTGGAGTGAATGGAGAACTAGTTGAAAGAGAATTGTTGTAACTTTATTTCAGCGAGTATGTATGTGCTGACAACTGGGGATGTAGTAAATATGTTGTAATTTAGTGGATGTGACATAAAAGTATATTTTCAGTTTCAGTGCTTAAAAAGTACCAGCTACCTGAAGAAGCAAAACGTGAATGCGGTCGTGAGGGCAGCTGTGTAGAGCTTCTGCTCAAACAAGACGTAGAACTTTTGATCTCCTGAAGTTTGTCTTTATACAAAGGATTTGTGGACTTTACTTGAGTTTTCCCTTTGTGTCAAGTACTTTTTGATCCTAGGTGTTTAAGAATATATCAGGGTTTGTTGAACTTTAACAAAGACTTCGAACTGTTTGAATTGTTTTGCACTATATAATCTCTCTGCTTTTGTTCGCCATTTATTCACAGAGTGTCTTTGTATTGATACCATCTCCTCCCGTGGGCTCTCATTTTGATATACAACCACCTGGAGGTTGGAAACCAAACTTAAGCACCACAGCTTTTGAAAAATTGCCCTCTGTCGTAATGCCATTCCTTCGTTCGGAGCAATCTTCCCTCTGAGTGAGTGTGAGCTAGCTCACAATGTTTTAGCCTCCAGGTCACACATTTTTGTCTTAGCCCAGGAAGGATGGCTCCAGAGCAAACTAATTGATGCAGCATCCAAATCGCTCACACACAACTTTAATGCCAGTCGCTCACAAAGTAGAATTCTTGCTCACGAGACTCCACAGCTTAGAGGGAGCATTGGTTTGGAGCCAGTATTTCCAGGCTGGTGGAGCCATTAATCCCAGAGTGGCTGATGCATGATCGTCTGTGTCGTGGACAAAAGGCGATGAAGGCAGGCCAGGGGACAGAGACTGCCCAGAGCCAGGGGCCAAGGCACACGGCTTAGTGTGGGTGTGAACCCCGGTGTCCCTCGTGAGCTCTTCCAACCTCTATCTCACAATCGCTCTGGCACAAGGAACAACTGAACTTCCTTCCTTCCTCCCTCCTCCTCCTCCCTCTCGTTGCCTGAGCGTGCCCAGGGCGAGCATCCTTGAGGGGAAACAGTGTCCCTGCAGAGGCAACAAGTCCTCCTTTGACGTCACAGGAGCTGAGGTCACTGCTGCAATGGGTCAAGCAAATTCATCCCTCGACTCACACGGCTCATGTAATCTTTTACGGAAAGGGGGAGTACTCTCTGTGTCAGGGTGACCTTTCTGTGTTATACCTCTGAGG
>NW_015194920.1:0-5649 GCF_001447785.1 Gekko japonicus | reverse complement strand
AGGAAAAGAGAGGAAGGACAGCATGGATGTTGGAAGGAGATATTACCTGTTCCTTTCTACAGTCACTGGGTCATATTGGGTGGGTAATAATGCTCTGGGACCCAATGCCGCAAGCAGACCTTGGACTACACACCAACCCAGAGGAGGGGGTCATTTGGCATAGGGGCAAGCAAGAATAGGCAGAGTTCCAGATAATAAACTCAAGATGGTCCCAAGCAGGGGTCCCCAACATGGTGCCCATAGACACCATGGGGCCCACCAACACCTTTCCTGGTGCCCATCAAGTGTTCTTAGAAAATGTGTGGGGCCAGGTGAGGCACTTTCTCAGCAATGCTTCTGACTGGCCAATGAAGATCCAATTGACTGGGCAGATTCAAATAACATTATTTCAGTGGCAGCTCTTCTTCCCAGCACTTAGGTTTCCTCTGTTTGTGTGGCTCCGCCTCCTCTGGTAGCCACTGTGTGGTTTGGTTGACTTCACCTTCTGTGGCAGCCGTTTTGTCGTTGTGCCCACCACCTTGTGTCAGAATTCCAGAGGTGCCCACAGGCTCAAAAAGGTTGGGGATCCCTGATCCAGAAGTTAGAAAATATGGAGGAGTACCGAGAGGATGTGAGCAAATTAGATTATCGGTTATGTTGAACACAATTCCAAGGCTGAGCACAAGTTAGGGTGATGAAGGCAGGTATTGCTACAGGGTTTAGGAATAATAGAAACAGTGGTTTGATTTTTATGTGGTTGGAGGTAGGTAGAGATACTGTATCAGTTGAGAAGGGAGTAGGGGGAAGGCTTCCAGAACAGAAGAGGCATATTAAGGAGTTCTTAAAGTTTTTCAGAGAATCCAAGTCAGAACAAGAAAGAGTTGGGACATCATCACAATTATTGATTTCAGATTCTATGATCTCTGGAGGTCTCTTCTGCTAGGCTATTTTGAGACCAAGCACTGTGTTTTGATTGGACCAAAACCTCTTAGGACAATATCTGTGGAGCTGTGGCAGGGGACAGGCAGGGAGTGGAAGGAAGATAAACTGGAGGAGAATGAGCTGGAGGCACCTCCTGCGAGATGACCACAGGATGGGGAGTTAACAAGGCAAAGTGGAGGGTGTGGCCTGCGGGTTGGGAAGCACAGGGCGAGTAGGTGAGGGGCAAGCCTGGAAGTGGGGGAGGGCATTAAAGGGATGGCTAGGAGGCAGTCAGGAGTGGCAAAGGAAGGAGGAGAACAGGGAGAGTCTACCCACTGGGGCTCAGCAATGCAAACTGCTCCCGGCAGCAGAGCAGGGAAGGCATAAGAATTTCAAAGCTGTAAACCAAGCCAATAAATGAAGAGTGAGCATTGGAACCTGATAAGCATCTTGCTGTTTCCTTGGGAAAGAAAGGGGCCATGGAACCATGGCCCATCCCTAGCTTGCTGGGCCACACCCACAGGATACAAATGCAGTTGATTGATTCATGGCTGAGCTCACCGGCCATTATATTCCACAACTCAAACAAATGGAGTTCGCTCTTGCCTTTATCCTGCTCAGTGTCTCCTTCTTTATGTTGCATGCACACCCTCTCTGATTGGAGTAACCCTAATTGACAAATGGGGACAACATGTCTTGATAGGATATAAACCACAATATTGGGGTGAACAGACATGTTGTCCCCATCTGTCAAGGCTAGGCTGAATTCCAACAGTAGTCTGATGCTTAAAGGTTTGGACGGAGTATTCTCATCACTAATGGAATTAAGGGCTAATTCACACATTCGTGTGCATGACATTCATGTACTCCAGCAACACCACTCTTTCTCATTCTGGGGTACAACATTAGAAGCTTCAAGGCAGGGAAGAGTCCACTCTGCAGCTGAGTCTCACACCAAAGTTGAGCCAGTTTGTCAAGGCCCAGTCCCACTCCCAACAGTTGTTCAGAATATGAAAAATTTTTCTGGGATTGGTTTTTCCTAGGCCATGAGACACAGGTCAGATACAGGGTATGGTGTAAAGTGAACTAGAGGAAACTGTGTGAGTTTAGTTCTCACTCAGTTTCTGGCTGATCTCCGTGTCTAGGGTTGGAAAGAGATTTTCTTCAGAGAAGACTGGCTAAGAGAAGATGGGGTACAACATTAGAAGCTTCAAGGCAGGGAAGAGTCCACTCTGCAGCTGAGTCTCATGCCAAAGTTGAGCCAGTTTGTCAAGGGCCAGTCCCAACAGTTGTTCAGAATATGAGAATTTTTTCTGGGATGGGTTTTTCCTAGGCCATGAGACACAGGTCAGATACAGGGTATAGTGTAAAGCGAACTAGAGGAAACTGTGTGAGTTTAGTTCTCACTCAGTTTCTAGCTGATCTCCGTGTCTAGGTTGGAAAGAGATTTTCTCCAGAGAAGACTGGCTAAGAGGAGAAGTATTCTTTCCTTGATGACTTTGTCTTTGCACACTTGTTTGAGACCATTGAAGCCAGAAGACAAAGATGAAGGAGAAGGGGCAGTTGGATGTATACCCCGCCCTTCACTTGGCATCTCAGAGCAGCTTACAATCTCCTTCCCTTCCTCTCCCCACTACAGACACTCTGTGTGGTAGGTGGGGCTGAGGGAGCTCTGAGAGAACTGTGACTGACCCAAGGTCACCCAGCTGGCTATATGCGGAGGAGTGGGGAATCAAACCCCGTTCTCCAGATTAGAGTCTGCTGCTTTTAACCACTACACCAAATTTGCTCTTCAGGCTCCTTTCTGCAATGCTCTGGCTCTTGCTTATGGCACTGCTTAGACAAAGCTGAATGCTCTGTCAGAAGCTGACCTACAGATAGCCCTGCCCAGGAACAAGGAAACTGATTATGACTTTTCTCCCTAGTAATTCTATTAATTTCTTGGATGGGAAGAAATTCTTTTAATTCCAGCCACTCAAAGGTAATTGAGTTATTGGCTAATGGGATATATAATGCTGAGCGCCTTTATGGGAGGTTAGGCACAGTGCATGTCGCTCCATTATTTACTCCCAGTTATAATGCACAGAAGGGTGCTTTATTTAATGCAAAGGAGGAAAGACAGGTGATTAATTTACCTGTGTTGCCAGTGGCTTCTTTTGCTCATTCCTTGCTACATAATAACTCCCACATCTCATTAATAACACAGATGTGTGCAATGCCTCTACACATGTATTCAGTATAATATAAAATATAATATAATTTCCCTATGTGTTGGCTTTGTGGAAATTCAAGAGAATTGCAAGACAAGACTGCGTGCAACTCATTCGTTTGATTTCATCATTGTGTGTGGGGGGGGAGTTACATACAACTCTGTTTTATATTTGGAAATATTCTTCAAGAACAGGATTTGGGAATCTACATTGTTCGTTTAAAATACAATGGCATTTGTATGACCTTGTTGAGAAGTATAAGGCCTGTATTTTTCTTCTGATGATTCCAATGACATTCAAGCAGCAAGTTCAGAGGAAACCCCTCAGGTATTCCAGTGACAAGCCGCAAAAGCATTTCTGCCTTTTAAACAAAATATCCCTGGCATCTCTACCAGCTGAACAGAAAGTCAAGTCAGGCCTTCTATGGGGCGATTTCCCTGCCAGCCAAGGCACTAGGCCAATCTAAAGTCAGCAATACCCTGTCCGTCCGTCCGTCCCCCCCCCCCCCCGCCTCCAAATCCCCAGTGCTGCAGCCTGATTTCAACATGATGCTGGCTGAAGCAAAAAAGCACTCTCCTCTGGGGCTTTTCATTTGCACAGCATCTTGTTTAAACTGGGCAAAATAACTACAGTAAATGGGATAGCAGTGGGGTTTAAACAAGATGCTTTATGAATGCAGAATCCCACGAGAGAGTGAGTGCTTTGCCTGGTTTAAATCAGCTTGCTTTTATGCAGACGGCACACTGGAATGCACAGCACAGGGTCTCTCTGGGGATCCCTGATTCACAGACCCCTGTAGATGATCCAGTCAAAACACGGGAGTTCTAATTTGGGGGGAGTCCTGGGCAGAGAGTTCCTGGGGCACCCCTCCCCTCCTGCACCCATCACCGGATCCTCTGCTGGTGTCTCCCTTCCTGCCTATCCACCTGTGTGTCACCTACCAGCCTGTGCATCCTTCCCCTGCCCCACTTGCAAGCCCATACTCATAGCTGCCTGCACTGCCCGCAGCCTGTTCCCTGATGGTGCTGAGCAGTATGGGCAGGTGGGAGCACAGGTAGTGGGGCACAAACAAGTGAGTGGGCAAGGGGAGGATGTGGGGTAGGGTCAGCAGCAGTGGGCCCTGCCAGAAGCCCTGGATGCTGGCAGCTGACCCGCCTCTGGGTATACTGATGCCAGCCATGAGTCAAGAGTTAAAAGTTAGGTCCAGCAAATTGAGACACTGGAATACACAGTGTAGTGGGCAATGTGGAGGTTTCCACAGAGGATCCGACAAAGAAGTCTGGGTTTGTTAGCAGGATGGAAGTTCCATGCGACATTTTTATTCAGGAAAAGTGACTTCATGATGACATGTTTCTGGGGACAGTAGACTTGAAGCAATGCAGATGCAAAAAGATAAGATGTGTGGCGGCAAAGAATGAAAATAACAGAGAGCAAGGGTGCATTATAAAAACATACAAGAAATATGGGCTAGATTCTAACATCTGTTACATTTAGGAAAAATCCAAAAGGCCAGTTCACACATGCATTTCCCTCACTTAATTATTGCAACTGTGGATGATGACTAACATGTCTGAATATAACAAATGCAACTCCATCACATAGTCTTAGGTCTCTTTGCGTAGAGAATCAGTTCCCATATTCAGATGCCAGTCATCCAGGGTTCAGAAATCAAGTGGTGCAGCTGCATGTATGAATCAGACCTCAAATATGTGTGAGCTCTCTTAATGGATTAAAAATTAATGGAGAGTGTGATGGGTTGAGAGGCAGAGTACTAAGAGATGCTGCAACAGTTATGATAATAGGAAGGGACCCTGGCATCTCTGTGGCTGGGGGGAAGGGGAGGAAGTGCCCTTTCTGGATAGAAAGCATCCTTTCTCAACTGAGAGGGAAACAGGCCAGTCCTTTGATGGTTTAACACTTCTTGGTCCAGGTCCAGTGGGCTTGAGCCCCAAGACCTGGCCCCCAGTTTGACTGAAGTCCCTGGAGCACATGTGGGTCAGCGGCTGAAAAAGTGAGCTGCCCCTTGGTCTGTACGTGGTGGTTGGAGGACCGTTGTTGGGAGCTGGGATTCTGGCATGCGCCAGGTGAGCTCTCTCTCCTATGCATTTGCCATTAACGATGACAGAGGGTGATGATGCTAAAGAGGATTGCAGATGCACCAGGGATGGGGGCATCTTGCAACTAATGAAGACCAGATATACCATGGACTGTAAGTACCTAGTTAGTGACTGTCCTTTTGCTTATTTTGCTTAGTGTACCTAAATATGTCCTTGTAGTACCCTGAGTTTGTGTCTGGTAGAAATAAAATTGGTTAATTTGAGAGAGTGTGCACAAGGGAGGGAAGGTAGTTGTGAAATCTAGTCCACCAGCATCATAAAGAACATATATATCCTAGAGGATGAACAAAACAAAGTTAATCTTCCTGACTGGAGGTGATGTTTGAAAGTGTAGAATCCAGGCAGGCCTGAGCTCTCAGGTGAGGTTTTATTCTCTCATGTCTAACAGTGGAACAACCACAAAATACCCGCCAAACTGCTTT
>NW_015194919.1:0-6233 GCF_001447785.1 Gekko japonicus | reverse complement strand
AGTTCTAGCTCTTTTAGCGTTATTCACCAATAGGTGGCAAACTAGACTTGTTTTTTAAGGCAAGAGATGTTTCAGAGGTGGTTGGCCATTGCCTGCCTCTGCGTCATGACCCTGATCTTCCTTGGAGGTCGTCCATCCAAATACTAGCCAAGGCCAACTCATGGCGACCCTGTAGGTTTTCAAGGCAAGAGATGTTCAGATGTGGTTTGCTGTTGCCTGCCTCTGCATCACAACCATGGTGTTCCTTGGAGGTCTCTCATCCAGGGCTATTTTTGGGCAGGAACGCACAGGAACGGAGTTCCGGCTGGCTCCTGAGTTGGCCACGCCCAGCAGGAACTTATTAGCATAATAGGCCACACCCAATAGCAGACACTCATTAGGATTGGCTACATTAGGGGTGTGTGGCCTAACATGCAAAGGAGTTCCTGCTACAAAAAAAGGCCCTGGGTTTTGACAACAAACAAGGTAAACAGAATAAGAAGCAAAAGGTGGGTGTGGCTGGATGACCACACTTCTGGTAACATGGGGGTGTGTCCTAATGTGCTAATGAGCGGTGCTGTCAGGGTGTGGCCTAATATGCTAATGAGTTTCTGCTGTTGGGTGTGGCCTATTATGCTAATGAGTTCCTGCTGGGCTTTTTCTACAAAGAAAGCCCTGCTCTCATCCAACTCCTAGTCAGGGCTGACCCTGCTTTGCTTCCGAGATCTGACGGAGATCAGTCCAGCCTGGGCCATCCAAGTCAGGGCACAGTACGTCAGGGGAAACGTTTTATATTATAACAAGTTCACTGTATGTTAACTTTCCCCCAGTATAATGTGGAATGAGCCGAAAAGGAGGGAGAGGGGGAGAATATGGGTCTTAAAAATACTTCTTCTTTTACTTGTATAGGATACAATAGGTATGTCTTTATAAACACGGGGAAGTCTTTTGTTAAATGTGTTGGTTCATCAGTACATGCTTTTGTCTTGCTTTTACAGTTTTGTGGAGCTGAATCGTTCAGCCTTTTTGGAACCAGAAAGCTTACCCAAGCCAAAGAAGTCGCCGTTTGTTAGCCAGAAGCTAACTGGGCTGGTTGGGGAAATTGTCTGTGGGGGACCTTTGCCAGCTCTGACTTGCCACGTACCTGTGTGCAGCTTCAACGAGCAAAACAAATACACTGGGGAGAGCGCGGCGGTGGATTTGGCCAGCGGTAGTCAGAAAGCCAGTGCCGATGTCTCAGGTGAGATGCAACCTTCACGTCCAAAGCCCAGAGGGACTGCAGAAGACAGCCCGAAAAACAGCTGTGCAGTGGGGGAGGCGCTCCCCGCCGCCCAGCTGTTTCGGGCTGTCTTCTGTAGTCCCTTTAAAGTTTAAAGGAACAGCACAAGACAGCCCGGAACAGCTGAGTGGCTGTTTTTGCGGCTCTCACAGGGAACAGAAAGACTCAGAGCCCCTTTAAACCTTTGCTTTCTGCTCCATCCGTGAACCATGAAATTCGTGGAAGTTTGTGACAGTAGACCTGTCATGAACTTCTGTTCACAAACCACGAACGGGGCAAAATTCGTGACAAGTTTACTTCATGGTTTGGTTCATGCTCATCCCTAATCTTTTGTTGTTGTTGTTTTGTATTTTTGACATGTGTGTGCGCATGTGAGTACGTGTGCACCTGGAAGTCATGGTGACCTCTGGTTTCTGACCCCTACTGGGGGCCTGAAGGCTATTCAGAGAGATGGCTGAATAAAGCCTGCCTCTGCCTCCTGCCTCTGGTATTCCAAGGAAGTCCCCCATCCAAGGACTTGCCAGAGTGGACCCTGCTTAGCTTCCGAAATCGGACGAGATCGGGCTTGTCTGGGCTATCCAATTTGGAGCCACCCATCCTTGACCCAACCCAAGATATACCAAAATTAAGGGTTTCTTTTACTTTTTAATGGTTTCTGATGGAGGCCGAGTCTGGCAGTGACTTAATCCTTCCCAGCTGTTAGAATGTGTTCTGTTCTGCTTTGCTTCTTTGTTTTTTCTTGGTAACGTGTTCCCTTTTTTACGGTAATCAGAACGGTTCAGTGAACTGTTCAAGGAGTAGAAATGAAGGGACAGAATGATGAATGCTTCAACTGAGCATTAAAGGTGTATTCTTTGTATACCTGGTACGTTGCTCAACCTAAAAAAAAGGAGCACAAGTATAAATTCAGCTGCCTGGTGTCAATCACAGCATTCCGGGTCTTGACGTGAAGCTGTCTCGTGCAGCCAGGCTGTCGGTCCCTTTAGCTCAGCACTGTTTTGTCTGCATCCATATTGGCTCTCTGTAACCTCAGTGTTTCCCAGCCTGGCTACTGGTGATAATTTTTCTGATGATCCCTGGATGCCAAGAGCTTGGGCCTGAGGCTTTGCGCTCCTAAAGCCTGGGCCCTCCCCCCTGGGCTGATTGGACTGCAAAGGCTCCTAGCCCTGCCCAGTCTCAGCGAGGAAAGTGGGTATAGGTTGGTGCCATATTCTTTACCTTCCTAAGCAGCCGGGTGTTCTGTCTCTCTCCCCTCCAGAAGCAAGAGCAGGAGGAGACGAAATGGACTTAGAGCCGCGTCAGGTTCACCCTCCACTGTTGGCTTTACCGCTCCAGCCGGCCCCCCTGCCTCCGGTTGCCGTCTCCGCCTTTCAGCCTCTTCCGCAGCCGCCGGCACCTCCTCCTCCAAAGCCTCAGCCTGCTTATTGTGACGCGGTGAGGAACGTCAGGAAAACGCCTTCTGTTCCTTCTGCATTTATTTATGTATAACATCTTAAGGCTGTCTTTCCGCCCCCCTCTGGGTTCCCAAGGTGGCAAAGAGGGGGAAAATATTAAACCGTTTGAGCCATTAAAAATACATTTAAATGAATTAAAAATGATTCAATGAAAGCCCGTAACACACAATATCAGAGGAGGGCCAGTAACCAAACAAAGAAGCTGTCACCGGCTGGCAGAAGGCAGCAATAGAGGGAGACAGGCAAATCTCCCTGGGGAGGGGAGTTCCAAAGTTTTTGGTGCCGTGAACAAGAAGGCACTGCCTCATGTTGCCACCTGTCTAGCCTCCGTTGGCAGGGACAACCGAAGCAGGCCTTCAAAGATGGTCAGAGTGATGGGTTGGTTCATAGGGGAGAAGGCCGTTCTTCAGGTATGTTGGTCCCAGGCTGTGCAGGGAAAGGTCAGTACCAGTACCTTGAATTGAGCCCAGAAGGAAATTGGAAGCCAGTGTCGGTACAAGAAGACTGCAGTGATATCCAGTGCTCCCGCTAAGCTGTGGAGTCTTGTGAGCAAAAATTCTGCTTTGTGAGCTACTGGTATTAAAAGTGTGAGCGAGCGATTCGGCTGCTGCATAAATCAGTTTGCTCTGGAGCCATCCTTCGTGAGCTAAGGCAACAATGTGTGAGCCAGAGGCTAAAAAACTGAGCTGGCTCACACTCACTCAGCTTAGAGGGAACATTGGCAATTATGGTCCCTATGACCCACTCTAGTCAACACTCTGGCTGCAGTCTCTACCAGCTGTAGCTTCTGGACAGTCTTCAAGGGCAGCCCCATGCACAGTGTAGCGCAGGCATCCAGTGTAGATATTGCCAGGGCAGGCACCACAGTGTAATTTTGAAATGCAAACAAACGCTTTCTTAAAATTTCCATATAAAACTAATGTCATTTTTTTTTAACAGTTTTTCATGGGGCTGTACAGAGCCGCACAGAAAATTGTTACACATATTTGGCAAGATGATTGGTTGATCCGGGTGGAAGTTAGGTCTAAAGGGGGAAGTTAACAGGATTTGTTGACTAGTACTTACGTTTGCGTGTGAATTTGGGGGAAAGTCAAGAGTTCAGCTTTAGCACTGATGCTCAGGAGTACAGACCTGTAAAGGTGAATTGAAGCCAATTTTTGTTGTTATTGCTAATTGGGAAACAGGAGGAAAAAAGGAATTATATGTGAGAGAGCGATTTTTAGTTGACTGTTGTATAGCGCAGTAGCAAAACAGGCAAATGCAATCCGTGGACCTGTTAGGCAGGGTCTTCCCTGCTAGGATCAGGGTACTTCATAAGTACTTGGAGTTGCCATGCAGGTGGCTAGGAAGGGAGTGCTCCATCAGGTGAGAACAGCTTACAGCCCTGAAGGTATGTTCCCTGCAGTGTGGCTTCCATCCTTGAGCCCTCTGAGTGGTTTGCGGACATCTCCGGTACTGCTGTCCTGTTTTTACAATTTTCTCCTCTTCCTGCATTAAGTCATTGGGGGGAGGGCCCCGTAGAATTGGGTTAACAGGAAGCCGTGATTACTATACTGCGGGCACTTTATGTGTTAAATATTTGCAAGCTAGAGCCGGCTTAGTAGATACAGCCTTTTTTGTGAGCCAGTTTCGTGAGCCAGTTTGGCGTAGTGGTTCAGTGCGCAGACTCTAATCTGCCCACCTAGTAGGGTGTGAAGGCAAGGGATGTTCAGAGGTGGCCGCCCATCACCTGCCTCTGCAACATGGCGCTGGTATTCCTTGGAGGTCTCCCATCCAAATATGAGCCAGGGCCGGCCCTCCTTAGCTTCTGAGATCTGACAAGATCGGGCTTGCTGGTCAAGGCACTTATTTGATACAACCTGATGTATTTATACAACTCAATGTATGTAATTTAATATTAACGCTTCTAAGTGCCGGGGAGAAGAGAGTGAAATTCTTGGGTGCTGGCTGCTAATCCTCAGTGCTTTCTTTTTGTTCCCCAGGACATCGCCGAAGTAGTTGAAGGGCTCGTGCGTGACGTGCTGGAGGCAGAATGCAGAGAAGTCAGCACGGCAGGGGCAGCTTATGTGCGCTCCGCCATCCGGTAAAGTTACTATCGCTGCACCCGGAGTTACCACCTCTGAGGCACATCATGATCTATTGGCTTGTTCACCTTTGCAGAAGTAGTTGAAATAGGATCGTGTGGAGGTTCAGTTGGTGATGGAAAACCGCCTGGGCGACTCGCAATCACATCTGGGCACAAACCCATCGGTGATGCCAGCCCATGCTCTAGAACAGGGGTCCCCAAGGTGCTGCCCACGGGCACAGTGGCGGACACCATTTCCAGCAATTGCCTGGTGTTTTGGGGAAGTGGGATAGGCCAGGTAGGGCATTGGCCCAGCAGGGCTTGTGATTGACTATTAGAGATCTGGTCGCCTATGCAGGTTTCTTAAATATGTTGCTGCAGCGGCGGCCACCACAGCCCGAGGCTTTGTACCGTGTCACTGCAAGTTAAGCTGCGGCAATCGTTTCTGTGGCTGACTCCCCCTCCCGCCGCAGCCATTTTGTTGCTGTGCCCCCACCGTGCCCTGTCAGAATCCCAAAAGTGCCCTCAGGCCCAAAACGTTTGAGGACCTCTACTCCAGAAACTTCGGTAATGCCATAGAGTTCCTTGAACACTGGTCGATGCCCTGGCATTACATCTGGGGGTTTTTTTTGCCTGGACATCATGTCGGCAGGTAGCCCAGTGTCGTTTATGCCCCTTCCCCACCCCTCAAAAGTTCCCTGGGATGGCAGGCTGGCGCCTGGCATCCCTGCCTACTGGTCGCCTACGATAACAGCAGAAATCCCATCTGCTGCCTACTTGGTGCCGCCGCGTTTGACATTTGTTTGCCCCTTCCTCCGAGAAGACCTTCCTCCGACGGAAGTAGGAGGAAGGAGCCACCGTCTGGAGGAAGGCTCCAGACTTCAGTGGAGTTGTGAGACGGGTAGGATCCGTCCTGCTCCTTACGTCTGCTTTAAAGGCATTTAAACAAAAAAACCAAGTTGGAATTGTATGTTGACTGTCAGGTAAAAGCCTATTAGTACGCTTGTTCAGAGAATCATTCACGTTTATGGAAACCTAGCCTGACTTCTATAATAACTTTTTACAATGCTAAAAGAGAATCTCAGTGTTTCACAGTAACAGGTAAGTCATTTGTTTTGTAATTAGATCAAGCCTCTCTTTTTTGGGGGGGGGTTTGTTTGTTTCTAATGTGTGAGTGTGTATGCACCTGGAAGTCATGGCAACCTCTGGAGGCCTGGAGGACATTCAGAGAAGTGGCTGAATAGAGCCTGTCCCTGCCTCTGGTATTTCAGAGTGGTCTCCCATCCAAGGACTTGCCAGAGTCGGCCCTGCTTAGCTTCTGAGATCTGACAAGATCGGGCTTGTCTGGGCTATCCAGGTCAGGGCAATTAGATCAAGCCTCTCGAAAGTATTTCTTGTGTTCTAGTGAAGTTAACACTTTAAAAATACTTGATCAGTATTTGGCTAGTCAGTGGAC
>NW_015194918.1:0-4834 GCF_001447785.1 Gekko japonicus | reverse complement strand
TCAGCTGGTCTCCTCTGCCTCTGCCAAGGGGAGGGGCTGCAGAGGAGAAACCACATGGAGCAGCCGAGGAGCAGCAGCAGGAGGGTGGTGGCAGGGAGGGGTCCTTGGAGGTGAGTCGCTGCCTGGGGGGTCCCCAGCTTGGAAATCCTGGGAGGGAGGCGGGGGTCACGGTTGCCACCTCCCGGGTGGTGAATTCCTGGACATTTTTTGGGGGGGGCTGCATCCTGGGAAAGGCCCGCATGGGGGCGGGGGGGAGAACCCGCACAGGGGAGGCCGTGCCAGAGAGAGCCTCCCTCCCTCCTGTGCCCCGGTTTCTTCTGGGAGGGGGAAGGACTGATCTCTGCCAGCTGGAGGGGGGGGGGTTTGCAGTCCTTGGAGGACCTGAGTCCCACCTGGAGGGAGTTTGGCGCCGCTCTGGAAGGCCCCCCAGATTCCCAGGGATTTCCCAACCCGGAGGTGGCATCCCTGTGCATTGGGCAGAGCTTGTTTGTGGTCTCCTCTTCCCCCCAGCAGCATCAGCGCTTGCGGGCGGGGGAAGGTCTCCGGACACCCTTAGGAGCCATCCAGAGTTTTTGGAGGGCCAGGCTGAGGCTTGTTCCCCCCCATAGAGGCTGGACTCTGGAAAACGGTCCTGTGGTCAGGGGGAGTTCGAATCTGGGGCCAGGAGGAAACCGGGATTCTTCCCTGGAGGAAGGACATCTTGTCGCCTCCGCCGTGCTCCTCCCCCGAGAGGGAAGGAGTCGCGAGGGATGCGGTTTCCTTGGGTCGGTTCTCCTTGGAAGAAGAAGGAGGCCCTGGTGGAAGGGCGGCAGCCGGAGGAATTCCCCCAGAGGAGCAGGTTTGCTGCCCCAGCGGGGGTGTTTCTCCACCTCCACATCCTTGAGCCAAAACTCAGCCTGTCTTCCTTTCTCTCCCGATCTCAGCTGCTGCTCGTTCTTCACACGGACTCATTGCTGCCCCTTCTCCTCGGCTGGGTGCTCGGACAGAACTCTTGCCTAACACTTCAGGTCCTTTTGGGGTTTACCTGAAGAATTAGCCCCGAGGACAGACTGAGCCGGTGTAATGACAGGCTACCTTGTTAACATCCTTCAAGAGCCAAACAGAGACACTTAACTTTCCCAGAGAACCGTGGAGGCATATCTCAAGCAAGCTTGGTTTGTAGTATAGAAAAATGATATTAAGCCTCTTCTACAAACCACAAGAAGCCCTTTTGTTCTGATCCACCAGAGCAATTCTCGTATGTCTCCTGAGCATGTGAAGGTTTTTGTTGCTCAATGGTGCCATCTCCATCCTCTTTGATCTCCCATGTGACTGTCTGTGTCTCTCCTCCCCCCCAGACAGAAGCCCCTCTTCGTAGCCAAGTGACTGAAGGCATCTTTACACCATCGGGATGATCCAAGAGAAGGGGAAGGAGATGGAAGAGCAGAATCCGGAAGGACCTGGAACTGGCAAGACAGCGAGGAAAGGCCCCCATCCCACCCAAGCTGGGAGTCGTGATGAATTCTGGGAAGGCCTGGTGCCAGAGATCCGTTCTCAGCTCACTGCAGTCCCAGATGTACATTGCCGACGCTTCCGGCAGTTCCGCTACCGTGAGGCAAATTTTCCAATTCCAGTTTTTTCCCCACTGACTCCCCAGGTTCTCCCAGAGAGAATCAGGAAGGAGACGTAAGATTCCCTCGTCTGACAACGTCCCCCTCTCCAAGGAGTAGAGATGACCTGGAGGAAGCCTCGGGCCAAGGCCCACTCCCCACCTCTGACTCCTCTGAGGTCCCTTTGAATTCCCCCTTGGAGATTCTGCCTTTATGCAGCAGGCTGGGAAATTCCACCTCACTACTTTAATTTGGGAAGGTGTCTGCATTAAGGGTGCTATCAGAAGATTAAAAATGAACATGGAGAAGAAAAAAACAGCTTAGAACTAAAAGAAATTGCAAAAGGTTTTATACCAATTTATATTGCAGACAAAATATTGAGTTGAATACAATCCAGAATTATTTAAGTAATAATCCGAACATCAAGAAACTGAATGATAACCAAAAAAAGTGTTAACTCAGCCCATTTCTATGGCGGAAAGTTCTCAAGCCATCAAAAAACAAACAAAAAATCTCCAGGACCAGATGGTCTTCCATTAGAATTTTATAGAACATTCGAAGAGGAAATCAGCTTAATATATAAAAAGATGGTATTGGATATACCTAAAACAAAAACAATACCAGATTCCTGGAACTCGGCGCTGATTTCGTTGATTTCCAAAAAGGATGGTGAGGAAAATGAGATTCGGAATTATTGACCAATCTCACTTCTCAATGTCGACTATAAAATTTATGCTGCTTTATTGCGCAACGTATGAGGCAGGTCCTGACTCAACTGATACATCGATATCAGTCAGGTTTTTGGGGCTTCAGGCCGGGGAAAATGGCGATTTGACATGCTTTGCAAGAGCGCAAGGCGGGCAGAGGTTCCTTCTGACAGTTTGGGCAGATATATAGCCCAACGCAACCTCCCCCAGGCAGGGGGAGAGTCAAGCAAGCTATTAGATCCGAGAGGGAGTTGAGGATGGCACAATCAAGCCCCGGAGGGGACTTGTTTTTGTGCTTTGACCTCCTCCCATGGAGAGGGTTAAGCTAACATCGCTAAAGGGGCCATCTGAGCTGTATATACAGCTTAAAATTGCCATTACCGGTTTCACAGACAGAGGGGAAAATTTATGAACAACGTGAAGCAGTGCGGAGACCAGAATAAACAAGCAAGGTAACGGATTAAACTATGCTTACCAGAAAAGACTGAGACTTTAACTGAACACAGTTGAGAAGGCAGAGTGCCAGGACAAAAAATCGGAGTGAAAAAACCTGCAGAAAATAAGGGTTCTAAAGCTATAAATCTGGATTTGAACTTTTTGTTATGCATTCCTGTGGTGTAATGAAGAGATAGCATATAGAAGCTTACGGGGCTGATCGCGAGAAGTGGTCAGCCGGAGACTGGAGGAGCGACGATAATTGCCTAGATCAGACACCAGGAGCGGAAGGGGAAAGATTGAGAGACTTGGAAAGCTGCAGGACAACAGAGTACCAACAGGAAGAGGATCGGTGCAAACGACGGACCAAGAGCTACATGAGCCGGCAGAGGACAAAAGGAAGTAAAGATTGCGAAAAACAGGAAGTGGAGGCTGAATTTTAAAGGTGCACAGGAAGGAACAAAAAATCAGGCCGGAGGAGGAACTATTTAGCTGACGGACATAAAGAAACCATAGAGAAAAATTGCCAGATAGTCCGTTGGCCATTTTGTGGGGGACTAAACTTTAAAAATTAAATTTTAAGAGAAAGAAGTATTTTAGGCAAGTGAAACCAAGGCGGTTTAGCTGAGCACATCAAGGAGTGTTGAATAAGCCCAGTGCAGACCCATTTTGAGAAAACGCAAAAACGGAGGCCAAACTGAGACCCAGGGCAGCATCTTTCTCAACACCAACAATGGCAGCGAAAAAAGAAATGCAAGCAGCAATGGATGCGATGGAACAACGGATGACTGAAGCAATTCAAGAGATGGGCAAGCAGATGAAGGAACTTGTGGTGACAGAAGTGGCAGAGTTAAAGAAAGAAATGGGAGAAATGGGAGACAAACTGGAGAAGGAAGTGGGAGACCTTAAAAAAGAATTCCAAAACCTGTCACAAAAATCTACAGAGATTGATCAAAAAATACAGGATGTAAGTCAGAAGATGCAAGATGTAAGACAAAAAGTTGAGACTGTGTCAAAGGATCATAAGACACCAGATGCAGTGGTGAGCTGCAGAGCCATGCAAACACACCTGAGATTGAGAGGTATTGAAGAACAACTGAATGATAAGATAAGAACAAGAGTAATTGAGGCTATTAAAGAATACCTTAAAGATGAGGATGTGGAAGATGGGGAATTTAACTTTGATTTGATATACAGAGTGAATTCGGCAGTGGCATCACAAAGGAATTTACCGAGAGATGTCATTGTATAATTGGTGACTAAAAGAATGTGGGAGCTCATCCTTAAAAAGCAGTACACAGTCCCGTTTGTGATGGATGGGAAGAAAATTATGGTGATGAAGGAACTGCCAAGACAGATCTTGCAAGACAGGAAAAAATTTAAAAAATGGACAGACAAGCTGAGAAGTTTGAGCATAAGGTACAGATGGGAGATACCGCAAGGATTAAGTTTTACATACCAGAGCCAAAGGTATACAATCAAAACCACGGAAAGGATGGCGGAATTCATGTATGATTTTGATAAGGACTTTGGAGAAAAGTAATAAGAAGACGCAAAGATGATGGAATGCAAAATCTTTTCATGGAATGTAAATGGACTAAATTCACCCCAGAAAAGAAAAATTGTGAGACATTGGATATTGAAACAAAAAAGTACTTTGATTTGCTTGCAAGAAACGCATATTAAGAAACAGGATTATCAATACTTGGTGGCAAAGCAACTAGGCGAAGAATTCTACTCATCGGCATTGAAAAAGAAGAGAGGAACTGTAATATATGCTAAGAAAGAATTAGAGCCAAAGGAGATTTTTAAAGACAAAGAAGGAAGATATGTGGCTATAGAAATTAAAATACAAGAAAAGAAAATTTTGGTGGTAAATATCTATGCGCCCAACGGAGCAAAGGAATTTTTAAAAAAAGATTTGACAAGGGAACTGGACCAAGTAGCATATGACCAGACTGTATTAATAGGTGATTTTAATGGAACAATTAACTATGAACTTGATAGAAAATCACGGAAAAAGGAGGGAAGTAATGGGAAACTGCCAAAGGTTTTTTTTTTTAAATGATAGAGTAAGAGAAACTGGAAGATGTTTGGAGGACA
>NW_015194917.1:0-4525 GCF_001447785.1 Gekko japonicus | reverse complement strand
AAGGATGTTGCTATAAATTGTGCCATAAACGCAATGAAGTCTTTATTTTCCTCTGCTAATTCTGACAGGCCTCTGAATTTTAGATTGGGGGCCTTTAGTTCGGCCTCAAGTGAAATCAGATGGTCTTTTTGCAGTTCTGAGGCGTTTTGTAAGGCTTTGATTTCTCTTTGATTTGAGAAGCCTCTCTCTAAAGCTTCCTCTGCTGTCTGGGCAGTGTGGTGCAAAGATGTTTGCATATTTTCCAATTGGAAAGATAAGTGGTCGATCTTATGAATAATGCCTGCTTCCATATTCTTTAAATATTCCAGGATCTCCGAGGAGGGAGATTCTAAGTTCGAAAGCTCCGTTCTCCCTGTAGCGCCCGCCATTTTGTTTTCGGGCCGAGTTATACTGCCGCGTTGAAAAGCGGCTTCTAGAGAGTCTTTTGGATATTTGGGGAGAGCAATCGCGTTTTTCAGCTTACCCACATCTGGCTTCAACGTTTGATCAGGTTTCGGCATGATTTCTTGTGCGTTTAATCGGGCGAGAAGGGATCAGGGTCGGGAGCTCCTGGTTCACGCGACCGCTCCGATCATAGCGTCGCCCCACCCCCTAATAGTAATCTGTTCATAGACCATGTCGGGCCTTTTCCATCGTTTTCCATATTTGAAAAATAACAGGTCACCCATGCATGGTCTGAGAGTGTTCGTGATCCTATATCCACTAGCCTAATTTGGTTCAACATGTTGCTAGATGCTAAAATAAAATCTATCCTGGTATAAATACCATGAACAGCTGAAAAATATGTATAATCCCTACAGCCCATATTAAAATGATGTCATGTATCATGCATATAAAATATTTGTAAGATTTTCTCCAGTTCTCCAGTCCTGTATTTTTTAACACAATGTCTTTTTCTTTCCTATTCAGTTTATGGGTTTTATCCATATTTGGGTTTATTATCATATTTAAATCTGTTCCTAGTAATATCTCTTCTTTTAAAAAAAATTGTAATTTCTCCCAAGGTTTTTTTTTTTAATAAAAATGTGTTGATCAATGTTAGGTGCATAAATAGATGCTATTGTCAAAGGTGGGCCGTTCAGATTTCCCCTAATAAAAATATATCTTCCTCTGTTATCAATCTCAGTTTGTTGGACTTGAAAAGGAGTGGGGAATTTCACATTACCCAGTTTCACCCGTTTTCAAGCATTTTGAAGTGAACCGGTACAGGGCTGCCATTTCACACAGGGCTTTCCCCTACCAGAAATGAGCTGGATCAGAAGCGGTTTCGCATTTCAGACTGCACCGCTTTGTTTTCCCACCGTTTTCTGCCCGCGCGGGTGATCTTTTTTTAAAAAAAACGTTCAATTTATAGCGCTATAGTGGTATAGTGTGGTCTCATTTCTGCCCTGGTATGCTAACAATCTGGGGTTCTCTGGTCATTCCTGCCCAAAATAATGGGGCAGGGGGTTGGGGGGGGGGGTTATCAGATTACACTCCTAGGAAATCATAGCAGAGATGCAAGAGGTATCATTGCACAGCAGAGGTTAAAACATATCAAGGGGATATATCACTTACTGACAATCATGATACACCTTTTGTAAAAAGTTTTAATAGGTAGAATAGGAAAGGTAGAACAAGAAATATCAAAATGTCAAAATGAGAACTATATACAACATGAAATATTAAAAAGGTTGAAAAATGAATTATATACAGTATAAATAGGAAACCAACTATATACATATTATTGGCCACCAGCATCCCCCTCTGGTGGGTTCTCTTTAGGCCTGCCAGCATCCTCCAAAGCGCCTAGGCGCTGGTGTATGGCATCTGCTGTTAGGGGAAAGGCACATTGGTTACTTTATATTACTGGACTTTAAGGTATTCCACCCTCTGTACCCTCTTTAAAGAAAACATGCATCTGCTACAGCCAGCCCGCATTTCCGCCCTCATTTCTGCCCGCATGGACTCCAAGAACTCCGATCAGGTTGGCCATGTTCACTGGTGGCCTTTCTCCCCCTTTTGAAAATACAAAGGTGATCAATAGGTACGTGAGCACAGGGAGCTTCTTTGGTGCATCCAATTCGCTACCATCCTTTTAGAATGGAAGAGGCTCTCATAGTGCACAGGCTTGGGTAGTATCGCCTGACACCTTAGGACCGAACCTGGAACTTTCAGCATGGACTGAATAGGCTGTCCTAGCCTGCCATGTCACCTTCCCCTCACTTGTGACGAAATGGGGACCCGCCTTCAGCCCTGGGAGACTGAGCAGCCGTTCTGTGGCTCACAAGTCCCTGTTTTTTTCCCCAAAATATATTTTTATTGATTTTCAATTTAATAATAACAGGTTTAACAATATAAAAATAGGCGTACATTCAACTTTGTGAACAATTAGCGTATGATATACATAGAGTAGCAATTCATTATATTACAACACTTTTTGAGATGGTATTTATCAACTCAAGTATGGGACATGACTAAGAGTATATATAATGTTTTTTTGTTGTTTACCATAAGTGCAACGCAGCAATCACTGTAGGAGTGTCCTCAAACTGTTGTAGATATTCTAGAATTGGAAACCAAACAGTTATAAAGGAGGAAGGAGCAGGAATTCTGTCAAGTCGCGTAAGGTTATCCGAGAGTTTTGCCATGATATATAAATCCCACAGTTTCTTGTGCCAATGTGAAATTGTGGGTGTCATTGTCGATTTCCATTGAGAGGCAATGACCATCTTAGCTGCAAATATCAGTATGGAGACCCTCTCCACCACTGAAGGAGCAGAGCTATGATCTACCCATCTGTTCAAAAACAGGTTTTCTGGAGTGGGAGAAATGTCAATGTTGTGAAATGATTTGATTTGCAATAGTACTTCTTCCCAAAAAGGTAATATTTTGGGACAGGTTACCCAGCAATGTATATAGGTTCCCCTGATGCCACAGTTTTTCCAGCAGTTTGGATTATATGCATGTGTCATGTGTGATAATTTAACAGGCGTGAGATACCAGTGGGCTAAGATCTTGAAGGACTGCAAATTCATAGCTGTGATTTTGGTTTTGAAGGGAGGAGTATTCCATATACTATGCCACGATTCCCCTGATAGTTGAACGTTGCATTCTCTGTGCCAGAAAGATTGATAAGATAGAGTTGTATCCTGGTCAATAGTGTTTAGCGTTTTGTATAATTTCGAGATCAATCCTTTGACTGTAAATTTTGCAGATTTTATGATAGATTCTAATGCTGTGAGTGGTTGTTCCATTATCTGGTCATGTTTTATTTGGTCAAAGAGGTGAGTTATTTGGAAGTACTGAATCCAAGGAATTTTATGTTTAACTATAGTTTCTAAATTTGCTTTGGGCAAGAGAGCGTTCTTTTCCACCAGATCTTGTAGAGTAATAACTCCCGATCGTTTCCATGTATTAAAAATTGGATTTTTGAGGCCCGGCACAAACCAGGGTTGATTTATAAAAGTTTGGTATCTGGAAATATTTGGCAGAAGTTTTGATCTAAACCGGTCCCAAATCAGCAGTGCCGATGAGGTTATGAAGTTCATATTAAGTTTTTTTGACCTAAAAAATTTGTTTTGCCAGATGCATTCTTGAATATTATATGGATTAGTATAGTAATCTGATATTATTACTGGGTCTGAGTTTGGGTCTGCTTGTAGAATTTTCACTATATGTGCCAAATTTATAGCATTATAATAATGTTGAATGTTAGGAAAATTAATACCACCCCAAAAAAGTTTAGAAGCATCATCTGCCATTTATTGAGCTGAGCGGCAGGAATTTGAAGAGGAACCGTTCTAAAAATAAAAAGAAATCTGGGTAATATGAAATATCTTATTACATTTAGTCTGTCTGTCCAACTTAAGTTCATTTTGTGCCATTTCTCTAGGTCTTTTTGTATTTCTATTTCTATTAGATGATGGTTTAATTTAAAAAGATCATCTTGTTTTTTTGGTATAGTGATACCCAAATAATGTAAAGAGTGTTCAACCCATGCAAACGAGTGTGATATTTTAATTTCCACTGTCTGCCTTAGATCTAGATTGAGAGGTAAGATCTGCGACTTAGTATGATTAATTTTCAATCCAGATATAAGGCTGAAGTCTGCTAGTACTTTGGATGTGGCTTGGAGTGACTTTATAGGATTAGATAAGAATAGCAGCATGTCATCTGCGAACAATGAGACCTTAAATTCTTTCTTATTTAACACTATACCTGAGATATTGGTGTCGTTTCTCAGAAGGTTGGCTAATGGTTCTATGCACAAGGCAAAGAGGAGGGGGGACAAAGGACAACCTTGTCTTGTTCCTTGTTTTAAATTGAGAGTCTGAAGTTTGTCTATTAATTTTCAGATGAGCCGTTGGTTTTTTATAAATTGCTTTGATTGCATTTAGAAATTTGTCCCCAAATCCCATTTTTTGGAGTAACGTTTGAAGATATATAACTTCAACAGAATCAAAGGCTTTTTCCAAGTCAAGGGATAAAAAAAGCACTTGTACAAGGCACTTTAAACAATGGGTGCGTTCAGACGGGGGCTTTC
>NW_015194916.1:0-4594 GCF_001447785.1 Gekko japonicus | reverse complement strand
TGCATCCCCCGGCCCCAAGCTAGCTCCTTTGAGGAAAGGCAAGTGTGGGCTGTCATAGCCATACAACGCTTTGAATGGAGACATTCCTATGGAAGAATGGCACATGTTGTTGTAACAATATTCAGCCAAAGGGAGCAAGTCGACCCAATCATCCTGTTGATAACTGGTGAAACAGCGTAAATATTGCTCGAGTGTTTGCTCGTTTTGTCTGTCCATCGGTTTCTGGATGATAAGCGCTGCTCAAGGCCCTTTACACCCCCATGAGGCCCAGGAGCTCCCCCCAGAATTGGGAAACAAATTGCACAAAGAGGGGAGGTGGAACTTGGAGGGCATATAAAGGAGTATATAAAGGAAGATCCCCCATGACTTTGATGTCTCTAGCTTGTACTGGATATGTTCTATAAACTCCTAAACCCGCACCTGTCAAAATGACTTGTTATTTTCCCAGAAAGCACTTTCCTAGGGGGGAACCTAATTTGGGGGACTGTATGTTGGACCCCATAAATCTAATCCTCACCAAATGTGGAGGGTAGGTAGAGGAAAGTCAGTTGGAGATATCCTGTGAGTTTGGTGTCTCTAGCACACTAGGGGGCATTCTACCAAGTCATGAACCTAATCAATCAAATTGGTTTATTCAGCCCCTAAAAGTTTGTTATGGTTTGTGGTTCACTAACTGGGCATGCCATGAAAAATGAACTGAACTGAACCACATTTTATGGTCTGCACCCATCCCTTGTTTGGAATTCAAACTGCTACACCCTTCTGGCTCTCAGAAGAGTAGAGTAGAGAAGAGAAGGTTCAGGCCCCTCTCTGATGCTGCCTGGAATTCATACTGTCACTGCTCTCTGATTGTACCCAGGGTGTCTTGGAATTGCCTTTATATAGGCGCTTCTTGTAGGGGCCCCAACAGCTGTTAATGACATCACATCGGGTGCAGTCCAATCCACTTCCATTCTCAGCAGGAGTTACTCCAGTGGCCCTGCACAAGCCCAAGTACATGCATACAGACAGAATTAGGTACGTGCCTCTTACAAAAAATAGACGTGTTGAGTTATTCCTTGCATTCATACAACTTCTGAAGTCTTTTTACAAGAGGACTATACTGATTGTATGCACTCAACATCTGTGCAAGTGCACACAAAAATAAAGTGAGAATCATTCTTTATCATCTGAATCACTTGATCAAGTGAAAGAGTCATTGCATAAGGGTGCAACAGTGAATGCAAATGATTTATTTTTTATTTCTGTGCAATCCCCCCTGTCTGCCCTGAATTGCCCCTATTATGTCTTTCTCAGCCTCAATGATTTTCCAAATAGGTTTTTCACTCCCAATTAGAGATGGGCACAAACTGGTAAAATGGTGGTTCATGGTGATTTGTGGTTTGTTTGATTACACAAACCATGAACCATCAACTTTCATGAACTTTTCCCATTTCCCGAACCAGTTCATGGCTTGTTCAGTTTGGGAGTTTGGGAGGTGGTAGAACAGCCCCCTCACAAGTTAGAGATTCCAAACTCACTGGCTGTCTTCCACCTGCCCTCCAAGTTTGGCAAAGGTTGGATTTGGAATGTCTGAGTTATAGCCCCCCAAAGCAGGTGCCCCAGGAATGTTCAGCTCTAGCCTCCCCTTAAATCAGCCATGCAGCAAGCAATTATTCCTAAATCACTCTCACTAACTCCTCTCCCTTACGGCTGCAAAGTGAAAGCAGCTGAGTTAGGGTGTTGTGTGTTTGTGTATGTATACACACCCACCCACATGCACACACACAATCTGCTCCCATAGAGCAGAATGGGAGCTCCATGGTTGGCTCCCAGAGCTGCTAATCAAGCTATGTACAACTGCTATGGGTGTTTCTAGGGCTCTCCACAAGTCCACCCCCAACATCGCCTAGGAATTGATTGAATTGACATCAGGCTGCCTGGAGAACAAACTGCTCTAATGAACCTAACAAACCTCCACATTAAAAAAGGCAGTTAATTTTTGCATTCAGGAATGACACAACCAAACAAACCGGTTTTAAATGAACCATGAACCAGTTTGGTTCATGCTCGAATTGCAGTTCATTTCTCAGTTCATGCCCATCCCTGCTCCCAATGTTTTTAAAGTAAGGTTTGTTATTTAGATTCTGTCTGTAACAGGCAGAGATGAGCCCGTCAAAACCATTGGCTCTGACTGTATTGGGTTATGATTTATATTATTAAAAACTGCCCTTCTAGCTTCTTTTTGAATTATCTTATAGGCAGGAAAAAAGTCTGATCCAGTAGTACTTTATAGACCAATTAAATTTTTACCAGGGTATAGGCTTTTGTGAGTTAAAGATCCATCAGTCCTTATACTGAGGTCAGAAGGTGGGAGGAGATCTTATAGGCTAAAATAGAAATTACTGGAAATGCACCCCTCTCCTCATATTTTAGTAATATGTATTGAAAAACACTTCTAAATTCATCTGTAGATTTTGATTCCATCATTCCTTTGAGGAGGTTAGGCTCTATTGTTCCTCCCTTCTCCCTTTTAGGAAACAATACCACTGTGAGGTAGGTTAGGCAGAGAAGTCACCCAGGCTGAAAAAGAGTCTGAGGATTACAAAATTGCAGTCTTGCTTCACTGCATAGAAGACAAAGGCCTTGAAGTTTACAATAATTTGCAAGGTGTGTTTGCAGATCCTAACAACAACACCCTGGCAGAGGTTTTAACAGCTTTCCAAACCTACTGTGAACTCAGAAAGAACCCTGTGTTTGAGAGATACCAGTTCTGGCAATTACATTATAATAAGGCTGCTGGAATAAATGATTTTGTCACTAAGCCTAGACAAAAGGCTCAGCATTGTGAGTGTGGTCCTTCTCAGGATCTCATATTAAGGGACAAGACTGTATTTAGTATAACTGATAGCAAACTTCCAGGGCAAGACAGGCATTTGACTCCTGCTCTGTTGAGTCCAGAATCCATGTACCCATCTCTGTCATTGCTAGAAAAAACAGCTGACAGCCATAAGCCTGTCTCACTACACCAGACCATGATTCTGTTGAAGCCCTGTTTGCTCTAAGCAGAGCATGCCTCTCAGTGTACTCAACATTCCATTCCCAGGTGTGAGACTTACAATAAGCAGCTGGTCAGTGACAGACCCCAATTTCCTAGGCAATAAAATGTGTGGGCAGCTAATAGACTTCAAATCCAAAATGCAAACTAAATTCCTGGATTACAGAATTTCACACAAACCCCGCTTTTATCACAGCTATAACACCAAAAGGACAGTTTGTTTGAATCAATAGGAGTATGAGACCCACAATTTAAAGACAATAACAATTGCAGCTGGACACTAATATGCTATCTCAGAGACAACAGGATTTCACATACCTCACCTTCCCCTTTGAAGTAGCCATCTGATAGCTTCAAAAGGACACTATAGCCCCAAATGGTGGGAACACAGGAAAACAATTAAAACATCCCAGTAAATGAGTGTGAACTTTTGGTGTAAGGAAGGGATTTACAATCTCAACTTCCAGGAAACAATTTACAGTAGGCAATTTCCACTTGTAAATGGTAACTGTGATAGGATTATCAAAAACCCTTTGATCATTTGGTATAAATACTGGGGGAAACCCAACAGAATTTCGTTGGCTTCTGAAAGCTCAGGAAAGCTCCTAAGAGATTGGAAGTCAACCCGATGGGGCCTCTTCGCTTTTTGCATGCTTTTGGGGTGGGTTACTTTGTCTGCACGTTCATTTTTCTGTGTGTGTTTACTGTCTATAGTATGTTGAAATAGAAGTGTATTGTGTGGCAAGTTGATACAGCGTCTTGCTGTTCAATCTTGCCAGGTAAACTCTGAATACTGAGCCTTTTTTAATAAAAACAATATATAAGAAGACAGACCTTGGCTTGGAGTGTCTCTAGCGAGTGCTCAGCGTTTCCAAACTTGCACCTTCCGCCTTTTGGTAAGGAGGCATCACATTCAGAGGAACACGAACCAGAGGGGTGTGTGGGAACACAAATATCTCACAACAAGGGACAAGACTGTATTTAGTATAACTGATAGCAAACTTCCAGGGCAAGACAGGCATTTGACTCCTGCTCTGTTGAGTCCTTCTCTGATACTCATGTGACTGTATCACACTGGGCCTCATAGTGATGTCCATAGGCTCTAATTAACCACACCCAGCTCTACTTTGTTGGCGGCTTGTTTCAAATTAGTAAATTTGGAACCTAATACCCTCATGACATATGTGTTAGCATAAGAAAGAGAAGGAAGAGATGTGGCATTTTCATTGGCAGCCCCCTGGTTCCCCTCTAGGATTACCAGCTTCCAGGGAGGACTTGGAGTTCTTCCAAAATTACAACTGATCTCCAGGCTACAGCATGAACCATATAAATTGGGTTTGTATTGGTTTGTGGTTTGTGGTGTGCACAGCTCGTGAACGATGGACCGCCACAAACTTTTTGACACTAGCCAAACCAGTGTGTGAATATTGTGACATGGTGGAATGGCCCCCTGGTGTGCAAGAGACGCCAAACTCATAGAGAATCTCCATCTGATCCTCCTCTACCTGCCTTCCAAGATTGGGGATGTTTGGATTTACAGGGCCTGAGTTATGGCCC
>NW_015194915.1:0-4694 GCF_001447785.1 Gekko japonicus | reverse complement strand
CCAGTGGTCCATCCAGTCCAGCAGCCTGTTTCACAAGGAGACCAGGCAGTTTCCCTGGAGGGCCAAACAAAGAGGACATAGAGGCTGAGGCCTTCACTGATGCTGCCACTGTTATTCAGAAGTTTACTGCCTCTGGAAAAAAATTTTTGATCCTGAGACAGATCCGGTTTCGGTCCCGACGAGAGAGGTCGTTCAGAAAGGAGCTCTGAGCGTTCTTCTCTTTTCTAGTCTTTCTAATGACTTTTTACATCGAGAAAAGTTCTCTCCCGTAGAGAGAGGCTTAGCAAGGAGCTTACACCCCAGGTCTGGGGAGGGTGGCGACTCCCCCCAGTTAATTCTGGGCTCGCTCCGAAGCAAGAAAGAGGGAGAAGCAAGAGAGACGAGAAACCCCCATCAGCTCCTGCAGCAGCCGAGACCACAGAACCAAAGAGTCTTCAAGGGAAATTTGCGCAAACACCCCTGAAGCTAAGTACCTTTCCAACCTATCTTTCCTATTTTCTGCGATATAATTAAAAAAGAATTTGAGAGCAGGGAGGAAGCGGACAAACCAAGAAGCACAGCGCAAGGACTTTAAGTGGCTTGGGTTTAAACTAAGCGGCTACCGATAGAGCGCTCAGAAAGGAAGGTGAAACTATTGAGGCGCAAAAAGATAGGGTAACAAACATTATAAATACTACATAAACTCTTACTTTGTCTCCTAAATTGTAGAGCGATCCGGCCCCTTTAAGACAGCTGTTTGAGGGTGACGAGGGTGACGAGGCGTTTTTCTCTCCGGTTCCGGGCAGCTGAGGCGGCTGAGACAGTGGAGCAGAGTCGAGGGGGTGTGGAAGAAGGGTGACGTCATTAAACAGCGCGGAGAGGAGAGAACGTCGGAGGGCAGAGGGACGGCTACGCGGCTACGCGGTGACGGAGGACGGGAAAAGGACACAGACGCAGACACGGATGCAGACGTGCGGAGAGGAACCAGGAAGTACAGAGAGCGAGGGGAAAAGACACATTTGGAAAAGATAAAATAAGAAGTCTTAGCGGAGAAAGAACCAGGAGAGGCCAATAAGGACTAAGCATACAAGGGAACGAGTAAACAAAGTGACTTTAAATACAGTTACATTAAAGAGACTTACAGTAAAGAGATTTAAAGACACAAGACTAAATAAAACGGGATTAAGGGCACAAGACTTCTTAAAGGTGTATTAACATTTAAGGGCGAATAAAAGGAAAGGGACCTCAAGGAATAGGCAGTAATTACTGTAACACAGTAGTAAGCCAAACCCAAACAAAGGATAGGGATAAAATAGAATAGACACTAAAGAGCCCCGGCTTAAAATTAAAATGGCATCAGGTGCAGGAGCAGGAAACAGTAGAAAAGGGTCCATACCCTCCCCAGGACAGGCGGGAAATACATCCCAACTAAAAGCAAATATATCACAACAATCTATGAACGAACTAAAACAATATATACAAGAAAGCTTGGCCCAAATGTTTCAACAAAACATGGAAATAACCCTACCAAATTTAATTAAGAAAGAATTAGCACCAATAGGTATAAGAATGGAGGAGATTGCAAACTGAATGGAGGGGATTGCAACTCAAATTAAAACAGAAACTGAGGAAATTAAGAAACAGATGTCAGAAAATAAGAAAGAAATATCGAGAATTGCCAAAACATCAAGTAAATTAGTAGAAAAGACACAAATGTTGGATGTGGAAATGCAAGAAATGAAAGCAAAGAATGAGAAATTAGAGGAGACTGTTATAAACTTCGAGATGGAAAGAGCTGGATTTATAATTAGATGCCAGAACATACCAGAAGAAATAGAAGACAATCTAAAAGAAGTTTTAGCAGAATCTTTTGCAGAGCAATTAAACATAGATACAAAAGAAGGGATCTATGGTGACATCGAAATGGTTTTTAGAAGAAACTCAGCTTATGCCAAAAGGAAAAAACTACCTAGAGAGGTGCAAATAAAATTCTTTAAAAATGAGACAAGAAATAAGATATTGAAAGCAGCAAACAAAAACAAAGAATGTATAAATGGAAAGGAAATCAGGATACTCAAAGAGGTCCCCTGGAGAGTCAGGGAAAAAAGATTTAACTATAATATCCTAACAGACCTCCTGAAGGAAAATGGAATCACCTTCAGATGGTTGATCCCTGAAGGTGTGCTTTTCTCATATAAAGGTAAAAGACTACGTATAAATTCTATTTTCAAATTAGAAAATTTCCTTGAAAATGAAGGGGAAAACCTGGGGTGGCGAAGAGAAGAGCGAGAAGAAGAAGAGGAAGAAGAGGAGGGAGAATGTGCGGAGGAACAGGAAGAGAAATCAGGAGCAGCACAGCGAGATTTAAGCGTGGAAAGAGAGGATGAAAGAGAAGTAAATAGTGCAAAAGAAACCAAAAAACGAGGACGCAGAATAGCAGAAAGAACTCAATCCCAGATCCGAACTAGATTCCAATACAGGAACCAAAATACCGGAACTAAAAACAAACATTATGACTAGTAAGAAACTTAAGATCTTATCAATAAATATAAACGGCATAAATGGGCCACAAAAAAGAAACAGAATTTTCCACCAATTAATAAAAACAAAAGCTGATTTAATCTGCCTCCAAGAAACACACATAAAAGAACAAGATGCCAAATACTTAAAATGTAAAAAACTGGGGGCCGAATTCATAGCATCGGATAGTGTAAAAAAGAGAGGGGTAGTAATCTATGCAAAAGATTTTTTACACCCTAACTTGATCTACAACTCTGTTGACGGTAGAATTGTAGCAATAACAGTCCTGAGTAATGGTAAAGAACTACTCATCATTAATATCTATGCACCTAATCAAAACCAAGAAAATTTTTATCTGGAAATAAAAAAAGTTTTGGAAATGAAACAAGTTGATAATATATGTATCGTAGGAGACTTCAACGCGGTCTTAGACCCAAAAATGGATCGGAAAAAAGGAAAAACAACGGGAAAATCAGGAATGTTACTACCCAAATCCTTTTTGAACATAGCCGAGGAGTATAATTTAATAGATGCATGGAGAACGAGAAATATAGATAAAAAAGATTATACATATTACTCAGCCAGACACAAATCATGGTCGAGAATTGATATGATTTGGATCTCCATAGAAATGATAAAAGATTTAAATGAGGCAGAAATTTTGACGAATACCTACGTAGATCATAATCCGATACAAGTATCGCTGTATCTCAAGAGGCAAAACAGAAGATGGAGAATTAACAAAAACTTGTTAAGAGACAAGAAATTTATAACTGACACGAACACAGAAGTAAAAGAATTCTTTAAAATTAACACCTCGGAAGATACACCAATACACATCATATGGGATACATTCAAAGCCTTTTTAAGAGGTTGGTTTATAAACCAAGACGCATGGAGAAAGAAACAGAGAAGATAAAAAATGAAGAAGGTTGAGAGTAAAATAAAATTAGAGGAAGATAAACTGAAGAAACTGTCTGAAATAGAAATAACAAGAGCAAAACTCAAACTATTACAGCATAAAATGAATCTTTTACTGTCTCAAGAGATAGCCAGAAAATTAGAATACACAAAGCAAAATTTCTTCGAGAACGCAAATAAGCCGACAAGATGGCTAGCCTTCAAACTAAGAAAAGAAAGCGCGAAAAGAACTATTCTTGCCTTAATAGATGAGAAGAAGGAACTTAAATATAGGACGGATGAAATTAAAGACATAGCGGCGCAATTCTATACAAAATTATACCATCAAGAAAAACAGAGCCAACAAGAGATACTGGACTACTTGTCACAACACAACACAAAGAAATTTAATGAAGATCAAAAAAGAATATTAAATGATACAATAGCACCATATGAAATAACAGAGGCAATTAAGAAGCAAAAAATAAACAAAGCTGCTGGCCCAGATGGAATTCCAGCGGAAGTCTATAAAAAGTTTGAGGAACAACTCTCTACACACTTCAAAGAAGTACTCAAAACGATAGTAAAGGATTCAAACATGCCAGAATCTTGGGAAGATGCAGCAATATCCTTGATCCATAAACAAGAGTCAAATGAGAAAGAGATACAAAATTATAGACCGATCTCCTTACTCAACGCAGACTATAAAATATTTGCAAGCATTGTAGCAGCGAGATTTAAGAAAGTGCTACAACAAGTGATACACCAAGACCAAGCGGGTTTCTTGCCAAAGAGGCAGATGAAAAACAATATAAGAACAGTTATAAACATAATCGAATACTATGAAGAACATCCAGAGAAGCAAATGGCGTTAATCTTTCTAGATGCTGAAAAAGCATTTGACAACGTCTCATGGGACTTTCTAAAATTAAAATTGAAGGCTTGGGAATGTGGAAAGGACTTCATGAATATGATAACGGCAATTTACAATAAACAATATGCAAGTATTGTGGTAAATGGCGAAACAACAAACAAAATAGAGATTCAGAAAGGCACCAGACAAGGGTGCCCGTTATCACCGTTATTATTCATCTTTATATTAGAGTCCTTAAATGATAGCATAAGACAAAATCATTCAATAAATGGCTTAAAAATTAGAGACGAAGAATATAAGCTACAAGCCTTTGCTGACGACCTAGTCTTCATCCTAGAATACCCAATAACATCTGCTTCGAAATTGCTGAAGGAAATAGAAGAGTATGGTGAGGTGGCTGGCCTCAAAATAAACTACAAAA
>NW_015194914.1:0-4693 GCF_001447785.1 Gekko japonicus | reverse complement strand
CTAATCGAATGAACATAACCCCCAAGCTCCAAAATCCTTTTATATTTTTGTTGAGGAAGTGATGTGAAAGAGAGGGGCATAGAAAACAGAGACTGGGGGAAACCTGCACCCCATGGAACTGGCCTAGATATGAGGGATAGTCAATATGCGTGCAGGGGAAGCAAACCTGGAGGAATACTTTTTTAACAGCAATTTCCTGATGTAAAATGGGTTGTGATGCCTTTGGGAGAAAAAGAGGTTTTGCAAAAAAAAGTCAGAGACTGAGCATTCTCCTTTTCCCCATGCTGCCTCCTCAGTAGGCATGTTGAGCCTCAAGAATTTTGAATCCTCAGCCTGAACTCGTAAACGCCTACCTGAGAGTCTACAAGGTTCTGAATTTGTGTTTAATTCAGAGAGAAAGAGAGAAATATTTCTTTCCCAAGGCAGAAGAAGCAATCCTTGCATTCGGATTTTCTTCCCCATTAACGCTTCATGATCAAAACTATTGTATGACCATGCAGGATTTTTGTAAAGCAACAGGAAAAGCCATGTTGTCCCAGTCTGCACACGTATAAATCTGAACTAAACTAAAGAATAAACTAAAATCTGAAGAATGGACAGACAACAGCTGAGCCTCTCGGATAGCAATAGGCAGGTGGTTGTCTTCCCCAAACGCTCATGCCTTGGAGCCCCTTTACTCACATCTCCTCCCTTTTCACCACAGGTTCTATTTTCACATGCAGAAGAAGAGAAATGGTCAGGTCCTTTCCTCATGGCGGCCTGTCTGCTTTAAGTGGGCATAGATGAGAGATAAATCCAACCAGTGCAGTTTTTTCCAGCATGACAATCAAGAAGGCAGAAACTACACAGTTACTCTGCCCTCTGCAGACCCTACATTAGCATTTCATTCATGTAAAGTAGAGGATTGCCACTTGTGCATTTTGACAGTGTGAACCATGCAAGCAGTGTGCCTTTTGAATAAGGCAATGTGTGGGTTTTATATGCTGGTACAGCTTTCATTCATGCAGAACCCCAGAAAAAAGGCATGAATGGAAGTTGTACTTACATTGGAAATCCACACATTGCACTGTTCACACAGTATGGTAACTGTGTGCTGTGTACATTGTGGGGAAACACATGCTTTTGATGCATGCAGCCAGCAGGCCTCCACATCATGTGAATCATGTGAATGGGATGCCAACATGATGTCTGCAGAGGGCTTATATATCATGCAATTATTCCACACCTCTTGGGAAAGGAGCTGGTAACTCTAATAACATGCACACACTAGGAATCTTGAATATCTATGGAACAGATTTGCTTGCCTGTGCCAGTAAGCTGATTGCATCATTGTACTTTTCCTGTGTGCATCTTGGGGAAAGAGAACTTGGACTGCTTATACCTGAATCACCTTGGCAGCCCTCGTCTTGGGATGTAGTGGCTACTGAAACATCCTAGGAAAGATCTGTACAACTTGTGACTCGTTGTGTTGTATACCCAGTCTAGCAGTCATGGATGCTGGCCCACCAGGGACTCAGGAAACCACCTGTTTTTGGTCTCTGCCTGGGACTGCAAAATGGGAGGGGGCTGCCAAGCATCTGGAAGATGACGATACATGGCTGATGGACCATGGGCTTCCTTTAGCTTGGTAGGCTGCAAAATTGTGCAGATCTAGCATAGGGCAATCAAGCAGACAAAAGCAGTTCAATGGGGCATTCTAGTGGAGAACGCCGTCCTGATTCTCTCCTGTTGTGGCAGAACGTTTAGATGAGACAGGCAGCACCATTGGGAGGGAGGCCAGAATTGTACCACATGCCTTCAGTGGAGCAAAGAATGTGAGGGCCTATGCTTCATTACTCTCAATTAGTGCGGCCAATCTGTTAATCACTTCCAGGTCGATGGGTAGCAGAGCAAGTAGTTCCTTAACTTGGCACTGCTGAATTTAGAATGCCAAGATCAGCATAATTCACTGATGCCAATCCTGGTTTGTCATTTAGCAAATGATAAGACTGTGCTACTAATCATTCCTAGAGCCCTTTTGTTTAATAGTGGAGTGCTCTACCACATGAGTTGGCAAAGGTTGCATTCATAAGAACATAAGAAGGACCCTGTTGGATCAGACCAATAGTCCATCTAGTCCAGCATCCTCAAGTTCTAGTATTTTGGGGAAGGCAAAAATTTCTCTTTGTCAACTCTCTCCACCGCATGCATAATTTTATAAACCTCCATCATGCCCCCCCCCCAGTTGTCTCTTTTCTAAACTGAAAAGTCCCAGTCAAAACTTTTTGCCTGGCCCTGTCTTTCTACCATACTACAATTCATCTTTTGTCCAGCTGCCTAGCTGGCAATGGGGCAAGGGTGAGGGGGGGAAGCAAGTTATGATAGGCCAGGTTTAAGCTTGGATCCAGACTACTACAAGGAGTGTAATTTTCCCACTTTCCCCCTCTCACAGCAGCCCAGAGGGCATTCTGGTTGTCCACTCCAGGTAGGGCCAGAGATTTCCTGTTTTTACAACTGGTCTCCAGATCAGGTCCCCAGGAGAAAATGCCTGCTTTGGATGGTGGACTCTATGGCATTGTCCCATGCTGAGATCTCTCCCCTCCCCAAACAGGGAAAGCAATGTTATTCCAGGCTGCACACATATAAATCTGAACTATCCAATCGCAAACTATCTAGGCATTTCCCAACCCAGAGTTGGCCACCCTCGGGACAGAACAAGCAATTTGTGGCAATCCTTGCACCCATGGAAACGCTATAGCTCCAAGCTGTAGCCTGCTGGCACCTCTCTTAACTCTCACAGAGCTAAGCTCAGGAAAACAGGAAGTGCCATATCTTCTTCCGATAATTTATTCACTAGGAAAGCAACAGCACTGGGTTGGCTGCATGTAGCCTATTCCAGCTTTATAGCCTTTGGTGACTTGAGCACATCATGGTTTGTATTAATTATGATGTTATTATTCCACCTAAAAATATCCGCTTCCTGGTGGCCTTTTCTTCTCATTGCCTGCAATAAGAGCCCATTCATGCATTTATGGTAAGGTTGCCAACCCCCGATTTTGGGGGGCCCAATCTACTGCCAGCCAGCTGGCCAATGGGGGGAACCCCACCCCCAAAAAGCCCCACCGTGCCCAAGGTCTAGCTTACGATGAGTATTCCGAATAGAGACTAGACAAAGCCTTCTTGTAGAAACCTTGCTTAATGTTTTAACCTCAACCCCAAAAATCTGGTATATTTCCTGCTCCAAAGAAAGTGTAGTTCTGCAAACTTGTACTAATTACATACATTTTTGAGGACAGCTTATTTTTATCTTTTTAAAAATCTCTGCTACACTTGGCAGTTGTTAGTTCTTGTTCACAAACCCAAACATTCCCCTAGTGCCTGAGATTCTCAAGGCATCACCCATACAACTAAAATACTAGAAACTTAGAATGAAAGAGAGCTGCAATTCTTGGGATGCTCCATTCAACAACAACTGTTATACTTGTGTAGCCCTTGCATAGAATTGTGGAATAGACACATACTAGAAGTCTCTGCATATAATTAATGTACACAGAGAACCGTGCTAAGGCAATCTCACCCTCTTCCCTCACTCATGTTAGTTCTTGCTTGCTTGCTGAGCAGCTCCTATATCTATTTTCTTCTTGCTTGTTGATCTATGGCTGTCCCACCCTATTGCTTTATTATATATTTTGCTGCTGGCCCAGCTCAGGGACTTGAGGAAAGAGACAAAATCACCTTCTTATCTTCTACCTTTGAAATGGCACATGAGAGGTTTTTGAAAATTTAAAATAAACATCTAACTTAGAGGAGAAAAGGTCAGGTGGAACCAGTGGTAGGTTATATGAGGTGAAATTATAATAAAAGCTGAAGTAACTTTGTAATCACACGAAATCCAGCTAGTACGTTGCCAACAAGTAAGTGTCTTTGCTTTTCAACAAAGTCTTTGAAACTTTGAGAGGCTTTCTTTCCAGTTTCTGCTTTAAATCGCAAGCTTAGGTTTCTTAGTTTCACGGACACGTCATGTTTAGAAGGCAGGAACATACAACCAAGTTCTTAAACTCCTTCTATATATATAGACTAGGGATCACTGCTCTTTCAAGAGCTATCTCCCTTTACACTGGGTGTTAAATAGTGGGTTCCATGGATGAGCAGGCTCAAGTCTAGTGATCAGCTCAACTTTATTTGTGATTTCAGCAAGAGCAAGACAAGACTCCAGGGCCTCAGTTCTGTCAAATAGCATGCAGTTGCCACACCCAAACACACTCCACTCCCAATGATAGGCTATTTACATAACATTACTACTTGATTGGTTACTTTCAGAGTCTTGGTAGGCTATTGTTCTTTTGTTCCAAGCTCAGCCAGTCTCTGGGGTGACAGACCTGGAATGATTCAGTTCCAATACATAACACTGGGCAAGGATTACTTATTTTAACTAGAAACAATTTCCCTTTTTGACTTGAATGGGGATCCTCAGTGATCCACTCACTCCTTCTTTGCCTCCTTCCCAGTCCTCAGTCATTGCTAAACTGCCTCTTCTTCAACTGTCAGTTCCCAACTGTCATTTCTTAACTGACACTCTCTGCAGAATTCTGTTCAAACAGCCTGTCACTCAGAGGTTCTCAGACTCTGTAAGGCATTAACCCTTGACAATCCATCACACATACTTATTTGGAGCATGCAGTCTCTAGTGATACACCCAATATACATGGTTGAC
>NW_015194913.1:0-5383 GCF_001447785.1 Gekko japonicus | reverse complement strand
ACTTGGGAGGGGGCGGGGCAGTGATGGGATTAAAGCCTGGCCCCGCCTCTCCTCCAGCAGTCCCGCGCGGTTCGTCGGATGGGGAGGGAGCTCAGCGGCGTGGCTCCGTTCCTCGGCCTACCTGTGCTGGGGACGGGCGGCTGAGCTCCTCCTCGGGACGGCAAATGAAGCAGCACCGGAGGCCTGCCGGCAAGAGGTTTCTCCTCCTGGGACTCGTGCGATCCGCAGCTCCGTGCAGCCCTCGAGTAGAGGCGCGGCGGCGGACCCGAGGTCAGGCATCGGTGGACACGAGGCCAGGCGAAGGAGGAAGCACCAGAGGTCCGCCGGCGAGAGGCCTCTCCTACTGGCACTCGTGTGCGCTCCGCAGCTCCGTGCAGTCCTCGAGCGGAGGACGCGGCGGCGGACACGAGGCTAGGCATCGGAGTGGGAGCGCGGCGGCAGTGGATGGGCCACGCGTGCGTGATGATTACTGGGGGCAGTTGGAGGCCGCGGTTGCGGCTGTGGCCCCTGAGGGGGCCGGGCGCGGCACGGCTATGCGCTCAAGGGATGGCAGCCATGGGGTTGCTGCATGTGAAGGATGCAGGGTAGCTTTTTTAGGTGGGAAGGTGCCCAAATGGGCATTCAATGCCTCATCCTCTATTGGGGAGGGGTGGCAGGACCTGTGGGCCAGTAGCTGGGGGCAAAGCAGCCTGTTTGCAGGGGTGGCCTGGTAGCAGGCAGGGCGCACTTGTTCGCCAGGCCTCTCCCTTCATGTTCTCTTGTCCTGTAGGGCCCTAACTAGCCTGATCTGATGCGTGGAAGCTAAGTAGGGTAGACCCTGGCTAGTACTGGGGTGGGAGACCACAGAGGACGTCCAGGGTCCCTAGGCAGAGCCAGGCAATATATTTGTTACATTGTGTTCTAGGGTGATTTGGGCCACCCATGGTTATTGCCCCCCCCCCTTTCACCTTCTTGCTTAAGCAGGGCACGTGGCTTAACAGACAGCCTTTGCTTATCAGGGCAGGGCCCAGGTTCCATGCTCGGCCTCCACAGTTGTCCCTGGTCAGCCACCGCAGGGTGAGTTGACACCACTGACCTTGCTTACTCAGGGAGCTAACGTCATGTACCATAGTATGGAGTTGCTATAATATTTTTCTTATGGGGCCATCTCGTGCAGAGGTAGGTCGACCATTTTTAAGGGACTCAGTCAGGCGGGCATAATTTATCAGCCTGATTTGCCAAATATCAGCTGCTAAACATAATTGGTTCTGATTAGTATTTGGATGGGAGACCTTTGAGGGATGCAAAGGTTGTACACATAGACAGATAAACCACCTCTGAGGTCCCTAGCCTAAAAACCCCCCATGAAGTACCATAAGCAGGCTGTGGCTTGATGGTGCTTTCCATTACTAATGTAACATGGATTCGCAGCAGTCATTGGTAAGTGACCAAGGCTCCCTCTAAGCTGTGGAGTCCTGTGAGCAAAAATTTTATTTCGTGAGCTCCTGGCGTTGAAGTTGTGGGCGAGGGAGTCGGCTGCTGCATGAATTAGTTGGCTCTTGGGCCCTCCTTCCTGAGCTAAGACAAAAAAAAGTTGTGAGAGGTGGCTAAAAAACTGTTAGCTAGCTCATACTAACTCAGCTTAGAGGGAACACTGTACGTGACGTGGGCCACCTTCACTTAGTTTATGTTGGCCCCTAGTGTACAGTTGAACAGTCTCAGTCTTCAGGGAGTTCCTCCCCCCATCTGACCATCAGCGGGCTGGTGGCATGGTGCCTCAGGTGGGCACTGAATGCCTTGGGGTCTTGATTGCCAGCCTCCCTGCGAGGCACTGTTAATCTCTTGTTTTTATAGTTGGTCTTCCGTGGACAGCGAACAGCCCTATTGGGGAGTTGCTGCCTGGGATGGTGGACTCTGTGGCACGGTGTGGTGCTGGGGGCCTCCTCTCTATTAACTGAGCAGCCTTATAGCTATGGCAGCTCATGGTGGTATATTGGAGGCACCGTAAGCTGCCTCAGGGTGTCTTTTGCCTTGTGGGCTCCATAGCGCCAGCAGCTGCCACCCTGAGTGGGCTGCGACTGACAACAAACATTTATTACCCACCTCCCCTTTTTGTCTTGCTCCCCCCACCCAGGTCTATAGGTTTTTTCCATGCTAGCCCTTGGCAACCCTAGGAGTGGCAAGCAGGCAGTCCTGGAGCCATTTTACAAATGGCCTGCTACTACCTTGCTTCACTGAATAGGGGAGGAAGTGCAGTGGGTGATGCTGGAATGGTCAGATGCTGTTGCACAGGCCACAAGATGATTACCACACGGATTAGGTCTGTGGGAAGGGCTAGGTGCTGTGTAAAAAACAAACAAACAAACAAAAAACCAAACACTTGTGTGTCTATGTGTGTGTCTAATACTTAGCGTGTTCAACCAGAAGTATAACCCCTTTTGTCTCTTGTTGAAGGGCGGTTAGCTACACAGGCAGCAAGTGAGGACGGGGCCTCCATGGCTCAGGACCCTGGTACCACGGCTACATCGATGGCTTCAGTCACAACAGGTCAGATGTCCTGGCCAGCCCTCTGTGGCGGCGGGTCTTCCTCCACTTCCAAGAATGGAGGAAAAGGTGCCGCAAGAAAGGTGTTGGGTGTTGGGAGTGTTCAGGTGCTTCAACAAGAAGTCGGAGTGCCACTAAGCCGGTGGTTGACATTAATAAAGAGGAAAAACCCAGGGCCCCTACCTACATAGGCGGTGACTTTGCTGGAGGGGGCTATGGGGGCCACGTTATGGCCGGGTATGCTGGGGCCTTGAGCCAGGCCTGATACAGGGTGGCATCCAGCAGCAACCCTCCCTCTTTTCATCTGTAGGAGGAGGGGGCTTGGGATAGGCATGTCTCTATATTGCCTCGGGCTTCTTTAATGCCCTGGAGGTTATCCTGATCCATTGGCTGTGCCGGCTAGTTTAGACAGATAGTACTGATACAGTGTCCCATCTTGATAGGAATATTTGGTAGGCTTTTTTCTCGGGTCTTTTCACTTGGAGCTCAGGACTACCTCTGGGTAATCCTTTTCCTTCAGCTATTGTTTTCTACGGTTCCATCTATCTTCATGTGTGGGAACCATCCTGTGAACATTACTTGAATGGTAAACCATTCAAGTTCATCTCGACACGCATTACGGGAGGAATTTTCTTCTCTAGTTGGGGCAAGAGAAATGTCAGACTGCCCTATTGCCCACTGGGGGAATCCCGTCAATTTTTTGTAAATACCTACCTCCTGTACCATTCCTACTGGATACATTGGGGTATAACTATACCCAGTCCTGCACGTGCCCATTGTTCTTTCACCGGGCGCGTAGGGAAGTAACAGCCCGGTGAATATAAATAGCTAGATTATTAGGTAGTTACATAACGCTCATTTTGTCGCATTTTGGCGGGTTATTGCCTCTGACTGGGGGTCTAACCATATCTGTAAATGGGCAGCAGATCCACGTATGCCTCAGCCCTTTGTTTGCTCTGCCTGGTGGATGATTCCTCGAGCTGAGCAAATGTTTTGCGGTTTCCTTGAAAGCTGTATGGGGCATCGGGCCTGGTGTTCAAAGACGTGGGCGGTTATCTGGTAATTCCAGGTGCTGCTAGTTACATTGGATCCTGTTTGCCAGTGTGAAAACAAATAATAATAAGAGTAATAATGTATAGCATAACAATAAAACTAATTTTAAAAAATCCCCATCAGACCCTTGCGGGGTTTGGTAAGTATCTCTGTGTTTTAGATACTGCTATTGGGAAGAGGCATCGCTACAAACTTCCCATTGTTGGAGGGTCTGCATCGTCTTCTTTGTGGCATAAGCAGCCTCATTATAAATTCCCATTAGAGTGGGCTGGGAGAGGGCACTTCCTTAGGGATGTTACTTGCAGTGACAGGACGCCAGGGGAAGGTTGTCAGCGCCACCTGTGGAAAATGGTGAGCAGCGTTACGGGAAGTTAATCTACCTGTGTAAATAAAAAATGATAGTGTGCAGGGTAGTCATCCCACCACTCCTGCATAGGAAAGCAGGGGGCATAATAGCCAGTCCCTGTCACTGCCAAAGTCGTGTGACCCAGGGGGCAGGATACTTGGCCCCTGCCCTGCTAAATGGTGGAGGACGTAGAGTCAACAATCCTAAAGGAAACCTATGTGGGATCAAAGAAGGTGGGTAGGGACGTGCTGCCCTTGACCTATTTCAAGGCGAGCAAAAACCCACTTGTGGAGACTCAAGGCTCGACAGAGATAGGTTTATTATGCGGGGAACACTCTGGGGGGCACTAGAGCCTTTGGGGCCAGCCCACGCACCATCCTTAAACACGATGCCTTGCAGCTAGTCTGACCTTTAGACACTACTCATCCCATAAGGATGCATGTGCTAAGGGGAATGTGAGTGGCACGGGTAGACCATACAGCCTTGGAATGGAGCATACAGTCTCAACATGAGGAGGTTGTGGAATGCTTTGATGCTCGACAACAGGAGAAATCTTGGCACCTGCGGCGGCTTGGGCCACCTACTGGTGGTTGGGGTCGTGGGGCTAGCTAGTTTTTCAGCTTGGATGGCACTCCATCATGGAGTTCCAGTTTCGGCAGTTACTGTGGGCTTTGGAAATGCTGGAGCACCAGCTTTCTTTTTGCCCCATTCCTAATACATGGAGTTGCTTCGCATAGAAGCCATGGGGACCCGCCCAGTGATTTGGGCGGAATGAACAGCATTCCTCGGCTATAGCTTGCGGGCCTTCGAGATGTAAAGGCATGCTGGGGGGTGCTAACTGTTTCCCTGCTAACTGTTTTTATTACAGGTTTATCTGACAGTGGGACAGGAAAAGCGTATTACTCTGTGGCCAGCTTGTTGAGCGGGTCAGCGTGCCGAAAGTAAGCCACAGGTGGATCTGCTGGCAGGAAAGGAAGAGCACGTTGCTCCGCTGGTGCAGCATTGTTGGGCAGCTCAGGTGCCTGGAATTACCAGTAGCTACAGCTGGGCCTTCGCCAGAGGAGCATGGTGGAATGGCAGAGGCTTCGGGGCCTGCGTGGCCGGGCCTGCTGCAGTTGTGTTCCACGGGAGGGTTTGCCCTCCACACAGATCTACTTAGGTATTTGGGAGGCTAAGTTAGCCCGAACTAGGATGAAACGTTTGCCTTCAGGCCAGGTGGATTTCCAGTATTTGCAAGCGTGGCCTGGGTGCCTTGTGGATCTGGTATGCTATGATACCCGGCAAATTTGGTTGGAAGTAGAAGTACGCTTCCCTGGAGATGGCTTGTCACACAGTGAACAAACGCTGCATATGAGTATCGAGAGTAGTTTAGGTTCTTTTGGCCACACCCAAGCTTTAGGCTGGGCAGACTGTCCTCTATCGGCAGTGATACATACCTGTCGGAGTGGGGGCGATAATATT
>NW_015194912.1:0-8021 GCF_001447785.1 Gekko japonicus | reverse complement strand
GCATGAATACTTTGATGGGAGATAAGAGTTTTCTTCCGACCGAAGCTTTTCCCACATTCCAGGGATTTGTATGGTTTCACCCCTGTGTGAGTTCTTCGATGGGAAGTAAGATGGGAACTGTGACTGAAGCTTTTCCCACACTCCAGGCATGTATATGGTTTCTCCCTTATGTGAATTTTTCGGTGGGAAGTAAGGTGCGCTCTCTGCCTGAAACTTTTCCCACATTCCCGGCATTTATATCTTTTTTTTCTGTTACACCTCCTTTGGTGAATATTAATAACTGATATGTCAGTGAAACTTTTCTTGCTTGCAGTGCATTCATCCCTGTTGGCTCCTTGACATGTATTTTGCTGTAGAGAATCACCCCCCTGCAAAAGACCAGAATTGTTCCTCCCTTTAGGTGGGTGTTTTCCCTCCTCCTTCCTTGGTGCATCCAAATATCCAGACTTCTTTATCACATCTGAATATGTATCCTCTTTTTCCATCAATCGGGGTTCTTCCGCTCCATCTGCTGACTGCCACATGTCTCCTGCAGAAAGAAAGGGATGCCTGGTGTGAGGATATGACACTTTCCCCAAACGCCTAATGCTAAGCCCAGGAGCACCTAAAGACTAACAAGGTTTTTCAGGTAAAAGCTTTCAGACTCAGGGTTCCCTTCGTCATATTCGATTCAGAGTGGAGATCTCTCAGTCTTTATATCCCGGCCAGAGGGTGGGAGGGGTGTTTCTAAAACGGAACCCAGGATACAAAGGTACCCATGCACATTGTAATTAGCTGGATTAGAACATAGGAGAAATGGTTAGGGGCAGAACAGAAATGGTTAGGAGCAGAAAATTAGCATCTGTGGGATAAGAGTCCTATGTCCCTGTTCAGCCCTGGGGGTCAGGTCCATTGTTCTGAATCTGTGAATGAACTTAACCTTAGCAATCACGCATTTTAATTTCTCCTTCAAACATCTCTCTTTAATGACTGCCATGCTTAGGTTCACATTCTTTTGTGTAGGGACTGACCTGTTTGTCTGAGGAAGAGGGCGGAAGGCCATTACTGCTATTTGCTGGCATATACAACCGGGGAAGATAACAAGGGAATGAACCTGAGATGGTATGGCTGGCGTTGTTAGGTCTTGTGATTGTGTTGTCCGAGTGATATTGGGGACAGAGTTTGTTGCAGGCCCTGGTCCCAGATTCTGTGTCCATGTTAGGAAAGGGTTAGAAGTTCTTTCAAGTTAAGAGGCAAGAAAAGGTTTTCCTCCCAAGGCCTGCGAGAGAGATGTATTATTGTCCAGCATAGGTTGTTAATGATGCACTGAACTGGTTTTAGCTGAGGGCTGTATGTGACCGCCAGTAGTGAACATAAGAACATAAGAAGGGCCCTGGTGGATCAGACCAATGAGGGTCTATCTAGTCCAGCATCCTGTCTCACACAGTGGCTAAACAGTTCCCCTGGAGGGCCAACAACAGGGCAGAGAGGACAAGGACTTTAGAAGGGAGAAACAAGAAGGACATTCGTGAAGAGGACAGGCAGTCATGCCTGAAGACATGGCAGAGGGTCTGAAGAAAGGTGCAGATGGAGAAGTAGGTAGTCTAAAGGAGAACAAGGAAGCTGAAACTATGAAGTTCTTTCTTTTTAACATCACAGAGGTAAGTTTCAGATCTAGAGAAAGAGGGCTTAGACATTGTATAAATGAATGTACTTCTAAGTGACTTTAATAACTAAATGTGTATTTTAAGGTGTTTTTTTTAAAAAAAAAAATTGAGACAGTCAGGGAAAGAGGGAAGTGGGTTTTTTCTTTTTGAGTTTCCCTGTGCTCAGATGTCCTGGTGGGCAGCCAGGCTGGGGACGGTGGCAGAGCAGAGGCCGGGAGGGCGACAAAGCTGACTGGCACCCCTCCACGGCTGGGCCCTCTTAGGCAATCGCTTGGCCACTGAGTGGACGGGCTGCCACTCTGTTGGCTGATTCTTTTACGGTCTGGCTGCCAGCTGACAAACTGGAAGTCTAACTCAAGCCAGATGGGGGCAGCAGAGAGTAAACTCCAGCTGAAATAGGAATGGAGATGAAAAGGGCTTGGGGGTGGGCAATTCCTCACTGCCTTCTACTAAGACCACAATGAGCAAAGCAAATCCCTCAGGAATAAGTAGATTCCTATGAAATGTGGCTTTGGAGGATACTGTTATGCATACCAGGGACCACCTAAAATACAAATTGGTAGCCTCTACCGGTTTGGTGTAACGGTTAAGTGCGTGGACTCTAATCTGGGAGAACCGGGTTTGATTCCCCCACTTTTCCACTTGCAGCTGCTGGATGACCTTGGCAAGCCGTAGTTCTGTCAGAGCTGTTCTCTCAAGGACAGTTCTCAAAGAGCTCTCTCAGCCCCACCTACCTCACAGGCTGTCTGTTGTGGGGAGGGGAAGGGGAAGGAGTTTGTAAGCCGCTCTGAGACTCCGAGTGAAGGGCGGGGTATAAATCCAATCTCCTTCTCCTCCTCTAGACCAAATCAAGCATGAAGCCTCCCTAGAAGCTAGCATGACTTAAGCTGAGGGTATCGTACTTTGGCCACATTGTGAGCAGACAAGAGGCACTGGAAAACAAAGTCATGCTAGGAAGAGAGGAAGGGAGCAGGAGGAGAGAAAGACCCAACATGGGATGGATGGATTTCATCGAGGAAGCCACGGGCCCTCAGTTTGTAAGAACTGAGAATGGCTTTTAACTGTAGGACATTTTGGAGGGCATCAGTTTATAGGGTCATCAGAAGTCGGAAGCTACTTCACAGCCCTTTACCACACACACAGACACAGGAGCCAAGGATTCAAAGGCCTGGTGTCTGGGGGAACCACTTTCAGCGTCTTGGTTGGGAGTCTGGTCCTGTAACGGACTAGATGGCATTGACCAATCTGTAGCTTGTGGCAAATAGATGGGAGAACTAGATTTCACTGGGACTGGGATCGGCTGTGAGACAAAAGAGAGAGGACTCTCTGGCCTAATTGCTTCAGAAATGGTGAAATCTTGAGGGTTTCCTGCCCTGGGATTTAGGGGAAGGAGATACATGGGTATTAAAATGGGGGCCAGCCAGTCTTTGGGTCGGCTGAGGGGCTTCCAGGGTGGCCATGTTTTGAGAAGGCCGTCGGAATCAATCAACGGGGTGTGTGTGTTAGATAAACCAGCCCCTTGACCAGATGACCGGCCACATAAAGAAAGTAACTGGGATGATTTTTAATCTAACAACCTTGGATCCAAGAAGTCAAATTGTCCTCTGTCTTTAAACGTCATGGGGCAACTTAAGTCTTGGGGAGATGAAACGCGTTTTTATATGTTCAGATATCTTAGTCTCACGGGGTTCAACGGTGGGTTGTTGTTTTTTTATGTGCACTTACTATATGCTGTGCTTTATATAGTACTAGGAGTAAGGCCCATTGTGGAAATAAATACAATGAGCGCTAGAAAGATGCTCTGGGAGAGTGCCAAGGCTGTGGGCATTCAGAATCAATTTACCATGGCAACCTCAGCAGGGTATAAGGACACAGAGTCCACCATTTTCTCCAGGGGAACGGATCAATGCCATCTGGAGAGCAGTTGTAATTCTAAATGATCCCCAGCCCCCATCTGGAGATTGGCAACAGTGGTTCCCCATTACAGAATGGCTGGTTTGGAGGGCAGAGTCTATGGCATGGTACCTTTCTGAGGCCCCACTCCTTCTCAAACCTCACCCTCTCCAGGCTCCATCTCTCAAATCTCCAGGATTTTCCCATCTGGAGTTGGCAACCCTATCTACTTCCCATCCAAGCATCAATCTACATTTCCCCCTCATTGATCAGCTTTCCATCTCCCTCCCACCAGCAGCCAGGGTTGCCAACTGTGACTTACCTCACCGGCGGGGGACTGCTGGGGGATCCCAGCGTGCGCACGCGCAAATGCGCACACGCGCCACATTCGCATCACAGGGCAGTGACGTCATGACGCCAGGCACGCTGGGGGCGGGGCCATGACCATACAAGAGAAAACCATAGTTTTCCCTTGTATGGCCGTGGCCCCGCCCCCAGCCCCCAGCCCCGGCGTGGTCGCGTCACTTCCGGGTGACATGCACGACGGGGCAGTGAATTCCCTATGTCAATTACTCTTTGGGTGGAAAAAGTACTTCCTACTGCTCATTTCTTTGAGTGCCCTCAGGTTCTTGCATTGTGAGAAAGGGAGAAAATTATTCCAAATGAGGCCGCACCATAGATATATGCAGGGGCATTGTGATACTGGCTGATTTGTTTTCAACCCTCTTCCTAATCATCCCCAGCACAGCATTTGCCTTTTTAATTGCAGTCGCACACTGTCTTGACATTTTCAGTGAGTTATCTGCCATGACTCCAAGATCTCTCTCCTGGTCAGTTACCGCCAGTTTGGACCCCATCAACATACATTTATAGTTGGATTTTTGGCTTCAAAGTGCATCACTTTGCACTTGCCCACCTTGAACCCCATTTGCCATGTCAACACCCACTCTCCGGGCCTCGACAGATCCCTCTGGAACGCTTCACAGTCCTCCCTCTTTCTCACCGCCCTGAACAACTTAGTCACTTCACTGCTTCCTCCCAGCTTCAGTGAGGACATATTTTACCTCAGAATACACCAGGTCACAAATGCAAACGGGGCAGGGGGGGGAGTTTGAGGTGCGGAATGAAGTCCAATCAGCTTCCATATGCAAATGACTTTGAAATGCTGGCCCAATCAGAGAAGAGTGGCCTAGACTGCAGTGGGTGGGAGAGAACTCAGGCAACACAGCCAGTGGATAGACACCTTGTGATTGACACATCACGGAGCCAACTCATTTTGGAGTGCATAGAACGTTGTGGGACCAAAAATCTGTCCTTATATATAATTGAGTAGTGCAAGCAGAGGAGTGGGGAATCAACCCCGGTTCTCCCAGATTAGAGTCCGCGCACTTAACCACTACACCAAACATGAGACAAGGATTCCGGATGTGACCTTGTTTTGAAAAGGACAATTTCACATGATTATCATGGTGATAACGCAAATGTAGTACTACAGTAGTTACATTTGAGTTATCACCATGATAATCATGTGAAACAAGGTCACATCCGGAATCCTTGTCTCATGACTAATGTGTATTATTGATTCCACAGCTGTATACCGAGTCTGGAGCCACATTGTTGATGAAGAGGTTTACAATGTCTCTATAACTGTTTATATATTGATTTTTACTATTTGGCTCCTTCAGTGTTATGAGCCTGGTTTCATTTACGATTTTTTGCTGTATGTGTTGTACACTGATTGTTATACTTATGGTCTTTTAGACATTTGATAATACTGTTAATAAAGTTTCTATTTTAGAGCGGTTTAGGGCTACACAGTGTTTATACTCCCTTCTACTGATCTGGCTGTGTTCCCGGTCTTTTTAAATCATATCTCTGCCATAAAGCACATGCTTGGCTTTGCAGGCACAGAGAGGCGGCGGCATCAAGGCCTGGCACCTCTAGTTAAAGGGATCTCAGGTGAAACAGGCCTGGCAAAAGCCCTGGCCAGAAAGACCCTGCCTTCCAGAGTGGACAAGACTAGTCTAGACTCGCCATAAGGGCCACAGGAGTAGGCAGAAGGGAACTGCCTCTTGTCATAAGAACATAAGAGACGCCAATGTTGGATCAGGCCAAAGGCCCATCCAGTCCAACACTCTGTGTCACACAGTGACCAGAAATACCAGGTGCCATCAGGAGGGCCACCGGTGGGGCCAGGACATTAGAAGCCCTCCCACTGTTGACCCCCCCCCCCAAAGCACCAAGATGACAGAGCATCACTTGCCCCAGAGCCCCTATCTATACCTTGTGGCTAATAGCCACTAATGGACCTCTGCTCCATAGGCTTATCTAATTCCCTCTTGAAGCCGTCCATGCTTGTAGCCGCCACCACCTCCTGTGGCAGTGAATTCCATGTGCTAATCACTCTTTGGGTGAAGAAGGACTTCCTTTTATCCGTTCTAACCTGACCGCTCAGCAATTTCATGGAGTGCCCACGAGTTCTTGTGGGAAAGATCTACAGGTACCATTTCAGCATCCACAATTCATCCAGGCTCTTTTCAGGGCAAACCGTGAGTTTAACAAGGCCACGGACATTCACCAGCCATTCCAAGGAAGGCGTAGACAACCCAAGACAGGTATCTTCAGCCCCTACCTGCCAATCCCTCCTCTTCATCAGAGCCCAGGAGAAACGGCCCTTCCTTTTCTTCCAGCCGGGATATGAGGTCTGGTTTGGCAATCAGAGGTCCTGTTTATCGGGGTGGGGGGGAACCAACAAAATTAGACCTTTTCTGTGTGCCCATAAATCCCGCAATTCCAAGCTAGATTGACGGTCCCTCCAGAAACACACAACAGGCAAGTAATGGGGCTGGGATGGAGGACCGTATGGGGTCAAGACTCGCCCCTGTTTTGTCATCCTGAGACTCTGCAGGAGCACAGATATGGGGCCATGCACCCATGTACACTCAACTCTGGGCCTCTTGGGACCTCAGCCTCTATATGCACTGACCGCACATGGGCACTGCATTTCCTCAAAAAGTAGGGAGACGATCCTTTTAAAAGGGTTGAGTTCGATTAAGTGTAAAGCGACAGACTGGAGGCCGGACAGAAAGGAGAATTTTAAAGGCAGCTGGCACTCAAAACCATTAAACATCTATCTGGGTCATTCCGAATTCAACAATGACTAATATCTTTGAAGACTACGATGGCCAATTGTGGCTCACCCAGGGCTAGTCCGTGAGAGAGTTGTGGGGTTGCGTGCAGTCCCTGAAGAACATGACAGAAGGACGGCTGGATGGGAGAGGGAAAGAACAGAAGAACAGGAGAGAAGCCAAATGTTGGGTCAGGCCAGTGGCCCCTCCAGTCCAACGCTCTGTGTCACACAGTGGCCAAAAATACCAGGTGCCCTCAGGAGGTCCAGCAGTGGGGCCAGGACACTAGGAGCCCTCCCACTGTTGCCCCCCCCAAGCACCAAGAAGACAGAGCATCCCTTGCCCCAGACCCAGAGTTCCTATCTATAACTTGTGGCTATTTTCTCGGAGAATGAAACCAAGGCGGGGGGGGGTGACACAGGACTTTAAGCTAAACCTTTTTCAATCTTGTGGGGCAGACTGAGACCCCAGAAAGCTAGACGGGTGCTGGCATAACACTTGCAGTGCTGTGCCTTTTCCTTGCCGAGCCAAGATGGAAATGCCAGCTGAGAGCTAAGCTGACAGAAAAGACGGCAGAGTTCCTTCCACAGCCCCTTCTCGGCCCGGGGAAGGCCAGGCCCAGACTGGAGGGAAGCCCCCTGCTTAGACCGCCCCCCCCACCTCCAGACCAGGCCTCCCCCTGGCACCTCTCCTGATGCCCTCTCACATGGCTCAGGCCCAGGACTGCCAGGCAGGGGCTCCCCCTCTCTGCAAGGAGAGCACAGGAGGACCCTCCCCACGTCAGAGGGAGGATGGCGGAGGGGGGCAGAGACCAGCCACGGGGACCAGGGCAGGCAGCCTGACACCACGTCCCTCCTCCTGAAGGGCTTCCTCATTGTCAACTCCGCACTGCAAGAGGGAGAGAAGGCTCCTCCTCACCCAGAGAGGCCACGTTCCCAAAGTTCTCCAGCATGACCTCCTTGTAGAGCGCTCTCTGGGCCGGGCGCAGCAGGGCCCACTCCCCCCGGGTGAAGTCCACGGCCACCTCCTCGAAGGACACCCCGGCCTGCAAGGAGGAGAAGGAAGCAGTTTATCTACATCACACTGGAAAGCTGGCCCATGGGGGGGGGGGAGCCAAAAACAGAGAGAGTTTATTAATAGGGGAAGGGCAGCACGAAGAGATGGTGAGAAGAGCCCCCCCTGGGGACATCTCCCCCCCAAAAAACACTCCTTGGGAGCATCTTGGAACTCGAGGGGCCGTCCTCAGCCGCCGTGGGGCTAGCAGCCTTGTGGGGAGGAGGCCAGAGATATCCGGATGATATAGGACAAAATAGGTTCCCGTGGGAAATTCAGTATTGTTACGGAGGCCTTTGGA
>NW_015194911.1:0-6716 GCF_001447785.1 Gekko japonicus | reverse complement strand
CTGAACTTGCCCCAGGACACCCCTGGCAACATTTCTGTAATGGTCTTAATCGAGGGAAGCCCCTGCATGATTGAGCTGGACACCGGGTACTCCGTTTCCATTATCTCGGATGACACGCTTAAGAGACTCTGTCCCATGGGGGGCCCTCCCCTACAGCCTGCCAGGTTCCCCCTGCGTAACTTTTCTAAGAATGAGGTGCCCATCCTGGATGTAGGCAAGTTCCGAGTGCAGTACCGGCACTTCGACGGATTGTTAGACTTGCTTGTAGTGAGAGGCAGGCCCCACGAGCCTCATCAGCCTTTCCTGGTTCGCACCCCTGGGTTTCCGAGTTACGGGAGTGCATCACGTGGCTACTAGAGACTTTCAGAGGGTGTGCCATGAGTTCCCTGCGGTCTTTGATGGGATGCTTGGTCGCTACACCGGATCTTCTGTATCTTTACAACTCAACCCAGAGGTGCAGCCCATAAGGCTGATGGCCAGACGTACCCCATTCACCTTAAAACCGAAGATAGATGGGGAGCTGGATCGGCTGGTGGCCCAAGGGGTTTTGCAGTCAGTACTGCATGCCCTATGGGAAATCCCTATTTTGATCCCGGTAAAGCCCAATGGAGACGTCCACATCTGCATGGACTACAAGTGCACAATTAACAAGGCCCTCCAGGACCACGCTTATCCAGTCCCCCTGGTCAGCCACGTCCTGGTATCCTTCACGAGTGCGAAGATCTTCGGCAAGCTGGATTTAGCCCAGGCCTACCAGCAGTTTCCAGTCCGGGTGCGTTGGCTAGAATTTGGGGTCAGCATAGCCCTGGGAATTTTCAGAAATCTCATGGACTCTCTCCTTAAAGGAATTCTCGGGGTTAGGCCCTTCTTTGATGATGTTTTGATCGCCACACCCACGGAGGAGGACTTCACTGAAAGACTGCGCACCGTCCTCCAGCGATATCAAGCAGCCGGCCTCAAAGTAAAGTGAGGAAAATGTCTCCTGGGAGTTCCACAGGTCGAGTTCCTGGGCTTCTCATCAATGCACAGGGCATCAATCTGGCTCCCGACAAGGTCCACGCTACTGTCAACGCACCAGTCCCCACAGCCAAGCCAGAACTCCAGGCCTTCTTGGGGTTATTGAACTTTTATCACTCATTTCTGCCCCACGAGGCTGCGGTCGTGGAGCCACTGCACCAGCTCCTTGACAAGAAGGCCCCCTGGATCTGGGCACGTCAGAAGCAAGCCGCCGCATTCCAGGCTGTCAAGGAGCTGCTCACCCCCAACACCGTCCTAGTGCAGTTCAATGAAGAGCTGCCAGTCGTCCTCGCCTGCGATGCATCGCCGTACAGGGTAGGAATTGTCCTTGGTCACCAGCTACCTGGTGGCAGGGAGGTCCCCATGGCTTACTACTCCTGCACCTTATCCACGGCCAAGTGCAACTATGCACAGATTGACAAGGAGGTGCTAGCGATCGTTGTGGGGGTCAAGAAGTTCCATGACTACCTCTAATGCCGGCCATTCACCATCGTGACCGATCACAACCCCCTGCTTGGTATGCTGGATTGCCAAACGCCACAAATGCTGTCTCCCAGGGTGCTGCGTTGGTCTATCTTCCTGGCCGGTTACCAGTATTTGCTCATCCATTGCCCCGGGAAGGCGATGGGTCATGCTGCCCTCAGCTGCCTCTCACTGCCCTCCTGCGACCCAGACCCGGCTCCAGTGCATCAGATCCTGCTCCTCAAGGACCTACCCGACTGTCCTCTTCAGGTTTCTGACGTGTCCCGCCACACCGTCAGGGACCGTGTCCTCTCCCGTGTTTTGGACTGGGTGGAGAGGGGATGGCCCACCAGCCAGGCAGGCCCAGAGTTCACTGCATTCTCATCCCACTGGGATGAGCTGTTGGCACACAAGGGCTGCCTGCTGTGGGGAAGCCGGGGGATGGTGCCAACACCATTGCACCAACAAGTACTAGCGGCACTTCACGAAACGCACCCGGGATCATGCAGATGAAGGCGCTGGCACACAGCAATGTATGGTGGCCTGGCATGGACAATGAAATTGAGGGCTGTGTTAAACGTTGCCGGGCATGCCAAGAAACCTGACCGGAGCCTCCCAGAGCACCGGTACAACAGTGGGAGTCCACCCACAAACCGTGGTCCTGGCTACATTAGGATTTTGCGGGGCCCTTCCAAGGACAGACCTTCTTTATCTTCGTCGACTCCTACACTAAATGGCTGGAAGTGGCCCCGGTCTCCTCCACTTCCTCCAAGGCAGCAATTCGCACCCTTCGACGCATCTTCTCCACCCACGGTTTGCTCGACACTGTCGTAACCGACAATGGAACAGCCTTCACTTCAGGCGAGTTCCAAGAGTTCATGGGCCGCTACTTAATCAGGCACATCAGATCTGCTCCCTTCCACCCAGCCACCAACGGCCAGGCCGAAAGGATGGTGAGAACCATGAAAGAGTCCCTCTGGTGGATTATCCACGGAGACTGGGACCACTGGCTCGCGGTTTTCCTCTACGGCCGTCAGGTGACCCCGAGCACTTCCACCAGTCACAGCCCCGCCTAACTCCTCATGGGCAGGCACCTAACCACCTGCTTAGACAGGCTGCACCCTGATCGTACTCTGGAACATCGCCCAGAAACTGAGAGTCAGGCAGAACCCCGCGGGTTCTTCCTGGGCGACCACGTATACGCCCAAAACTTTTCCAGTGGCCCAGCCTGGATCTGTTCCCTTCCACCCAGCCACCAACGGCCAGGCCGAAAGGATAGTGAGGACCATGAAAGAGTCCCTCTGCTGGATCATCCACGGAGACTGGGACCACCGGCTCACAGTTTTCCTCTACGGCCATCAGGTGACCCCGAGCACTTCCACCAGTTGCAGCCCCGCCAAACTCCTCATGGGCAGGCACCTAACCACCCGCTTAGACAGGCTGCACCCCGATCGTACTCCGGAACACCGCCCAGCAACTGAGAGTCAGGCAGAACCCCGCGGGTTCTACCAGGGAGACCCTGTATACGCCCAAAACCTTTCCAGTGGCCCAGCCTGGATCGCCACCAAGATCATCCGAGTGACCGGGCCCCTTTCTTACGAGGTGTCTACAGAAGACGGCCAGGTACTTCAGAGGCCAGCTCTGCCACCATCTCCTCCCGGCCGAGCCTGAAGATTGTGACACGGAACTGCCTCGTCCTCAGGAACCGGGGTTTTCCTCTACGGCCGTCAGGTGACCCCGAGCACTTCCACCAGTTGCAGCCCCGCCAAACTCCTCATGGGCAGGCACCTAACCACTCGCTTAGACAGGCTGCACCCCGATCGTACTCCGGAACACCGCCCAGCAACTGAGAGTCAGGCAGAACCCCGCGGGTTCTACCAGGGAGACCCTGTATACGCCCAAAACCTTTCCAGTGGCCCAGCCTGGATCGCCACCAAGATCATCCGAGTAACCGGGCCCCTTTCTTACGAGGTGTCTACAGAGGACGGTCAGGTACTTCGGAGGCCAGCTCTGCCACCATCTCCTCCTGGCCGAGCCTGAAGATTGCAATGCGGAGCTGCCTCGTCCTCAGGAACCGGAGCCCAAGAGGGAATAACCACTGGCCAGCAAACCACCAGCTGCCTGCAAGCTGCCAGAGGGGCACGCAGATGACACACCGGAGCCAGTGGCCACTGAGAGCCCCGAGGTCGCACCAAGGCTGTCGTCTCCCTCCAGCACCTCAGCTGTACCGTCAGACCCCGGTCCAGAGACCCTGGCCCCACAGATAGAACCGTGTCGCTCAAACCACAAACAACGCAGACTGGATTACTTAAGAGACTTTGTTTGTTGAGGTGTTTCCAAACCTTGGGGGAGAGGTGTTATGTACTGAGAGTGAATTGCACCAGAGAAACTGACCTAGCTGAGTCACCAGAACAATAGATAGCCAGGATCCTGGAAGGAACCTATTGAATAGCAGTTGTACTGTAAATAGCCTGTCACTGGGAGTGGGTGTTTGTTGGGTGTGGTGTTTTGCACACGTTTAAACAGGGCTCCGGTCCTGCTGGAGTTCTTTTAGTTTAGTTTAACTCATTAATAAAGTATGAGCTGATCACTCTATGCATCTGAACCCAGTATATTTCAGTAGTCGTGTGGTCTTGGAGGGGAAATTCAGTTTATGATCCAGAAGAGATAAGGGGCAGGACCTCCAAGGGAGTGTTCTTAGAAATGCTTCTGGTTCCACGTGCATTGCTAGCTAGACATACACAGGTTAGGGTGTCTCAATGCATGGATGAAAAGGTTGTCCCGGCAGGAAGCGTTTAGATTTGTTAGGCACCGGGCCAAGACAGAAGAACTGGAGTGCCTGGCGGCTAAGTGACAGCCTACATAGGGTGGGCATTTCAGTGGGATGGGGAAAATCAGTGCAATAAAGTTATCCCCGGTTATGAACTCTCTAGATTGGACACAGAAGGACATGTTTGAGGCGGTATGATTCTATATATCAAAGGCACCATACAGAAGACACCAGAGGAAGAATCTTCCCCCACAAAATCCCTACAGGTGGAGAGACTGGACCCGGTACGTCACTTGGGGCTCTGAAGCTATCCTAGTGAGTTTGGCCTCGTGCAAATGCCAGTGATGGTCAGGTTAGTGTATGCTGACCTCCACCAGAGCTTGGCTCTGGAAGAACAATAGGGACTAGGCTCCTAGTCCCTCTACTGGGGAACCAATGGGAACCGTGGCGGGAGATTCAAACCCACCAATGGTGACCAGGTGTGTGTCCCCAGGTATGTATATAGTTGGCCTGCCGGCCGTTTGTTCCTTGTTCTTGTTGTGTACCAAATAAAGCGTGCCATGCACTACGTCATCGTCGGTCGTTTATCCATGCGGCAACCCACTACATAACAGTGGCGACGAGGATGGGATGCCGCTGAGTCTGGCCTGGCTCACACCAGCGCACGCTAAGCTTCCGTTCCTGCTACGCCGCGCCACGCATCGGGCACCAGCCGCACCGCATCGCGCACCGCTACAGGAAACCTAAGGCCCACGCTGCCGCTACGCCATGGCCTCCAACCGAGGGAACCTGGAGATCTTTGATCCAGCCCAACCCGAACTCTGGGACTCGTGGACCGACCAGCTGACATGCCACCTCGAGTACAATGAGGTCACCGACGCCGGCAAGAGACGGGCACTGCTCCTGAGCTCCTGCGGTGTGACGACAGTCCGTCTCGCCAAAAGCCTCCTCGCGCCCCGGTCCATCCTGGAATGTACCTACGAGGAGATCATCGACGGAGGCCCGCATGGCTGGCCGGCCACGTCATCCGTCCACTAGGAACCCGTATGTACGAAGTGTCGACCGAGTGTGGGCAAGTACTACGGAGACAAGTCGATCAGCTCTGGCGGCGCATACTCCCGGAACACACCAGCACGGGAAGCCCAGAACTGCAGCCAGTGCTTGAGGAGAACACGCAGCCACCCCTAGAGCCGGTCTCTACCCCAGGAGAACAGCCGAGCCTGACACCTAGTCCTCCCGCGATCGTGTAAGAGGGCCCAGCGGCAGAGCCAGAAGGGCCTCCACAGGTAACACACCCTGACACAGCCGACAGGGCCCCCGAGGCCCCAGTACCAACCCCCCGACGGTCCACGAGAGAGCGGCGGTCCCCATCTTATTTGAAGGACTACGTCACCTAGGGTAGGTTCCGAACTATGGGGGGAAGGATGCAGTGTATGCTGACCTCCACCGGGGGGCCAGCGACAACCAGAGCTTGGCTCTGGAAGAACAATAGGGACTAGGCTCCTAGTCCCTCCACTGGGGAACCAATGGGAACCGTGGCAGGAGATTCAAACCCACCAATGGTGACCAGGGGTGTGTCCCCAAGTATGTATATAGTTGGCCTGCCGGCCGTTTGTTCCTTGTTCTTGTTGTGTACCAAATAAAGCGTGCTATGCACTACGTCGTCATTGGTCGTTTATCCATGCAGCAACCCACTACATAACAGTCAGCCAATCAGGGCCCTTAGAACTCCACCGGGTGGGAGGGGCGAGCCAGTCTCTGCCTTAAAGGGGGGGCGGGAATGTGAGATTCCAGAGACATTTTGTCAGCTGAGGTAAACTGGCTGGAGAAAGAGGGATCCGATCTCCCCTCCGGGTCATTTACGTTAACTGCGGCTCAGCTAAAAAAATGGTGACTCTCTTTGGGGAGAGACCGTAACCTACGTGGGGTGAAGTTGAGAGCCAGTTTCACCTTCCATACTGAAGCCATCCACACAAAACATTTCCTGTTAAAGAAACCTTTTGTTGGGCATCTCCTTCTGGGCCTGTTCTGTCTAGTCCAATATCTATAAAAAAGCAACTTCCTTTTACCTTCAAAGGAATTACAGCCTTGGTCTCCCGGAGACCTTTAGGGAGCACGTAGCCGACACACAAACCATCCTTTAAGCAAAGTTCACGTCCCCCTTTTTACCGGATTGTGGGCAGTTGGGGTTTAAAGAATCCTTAGGAGAGGCCGGAGTGGGGGACTGGACGTTCTTCAGGCCAGGGGGCAGTTTGCCTCAGAGTCCTCCCTCCCTCCCCCTCCCCATAGCTGCCGAGCCTGGCAGATCTCCCATTTTAAAAAGGATCCAAGTCCCCGGGAGAGATCCAGCTGAGACCCTGGAGAGTGGCTGCCAGTCAGAGGAGAGGCAAATGACTTGAGACACAAAAGAGGGCCGGACTTAGGATAAGCAGCTTCACGCGTGTTCACATGTCCAGCCTCCGGAATC
>NW_015194910.1:0-6999 GCF_001447785.1 Gekko japonicus | reverse complement strand
CCCCTTCTTCAACGATGTGTTGATCGCCGGCCCCACACCCGCTGATTTCGCCGCTCGCCTTCCCTCCGTGCTCAGCCGTTTTCAGGACGCTGGGCTGAAGGTGAAACTGGACAAGTGCCATCTTGGAGTGCCATCAGTGGACTTTTTAGGATTCACGGTGGACGCGGAGGGCCTCCACCCAACCCGCGAGAAAGTAAAGGCGATTGTGGAAGCGCCGCAGCCAAAGTCCAAAGCGGAATTGCAGGCATTTCTCGGTATCCTGAACTTTTACCATACCTTCCTCCCCCACAAGGCGGCGGTAGCAGAACCCCTCCACCGCTTGTTGGACAAACAAGCCCCTTGGGTGTGGGGTCCCCGGCAGGCCGCCGCGTTCCGGAACGTGAAGGAACTCTTGATCTCCAACGCGGTCTTGGCCCACTTCGATGAGTTGTTGCCGGTGGTATTGGCCTGCGATGCCTCACCCTACGGCGTTGGGGCTGTTCTGGCGCATCGCCTACCTGATGGCCGGGAGGTCCCGGTCGCGTACTACTCGCGCACTCTGTCTGCGGCGGAGCGAAATTACGCCCAGATTGATTGCGAGGGACTTGCAATCGTGGCCGGGGTCAAGAAATTTCATGATTTCATCTATGGCTGGCCCTTCACAATCGTCACCGACCACCGTCCGCTTCTCGGCTTGTTCGCGCCCGACCGGAGGACGCCGCAAATCATCTCCCCGCGGGTCCTGCGGTGGACCATCTTCTTGGCGGCCTACGACTACGTGATCAAGCAATGTCCAGGGAAAGCCATGGGCCATGCCGATGCCCTCAGTCGCCTGCCCCTGCCGGACATCGTGGAGGACCCAGCCCCAGTTCACCGAGTCCTCCAGGTGGAGGACCTCCCTGACGCGCTGCTCCAGGCGGCTGATATCGCCCGCCGCTCGGCCCGGGACCCCGTCCTATCCTGGGTGCTGGGCTGGGTGGGGGTGGGGTGGCCTACCAAGGTAGCGGAGCCAGAATTCACTGCATTCATGGCTCGCAGAGAAGAGTTGTCGGCGCACAAAGGCTGCCTCCTGTGGGGAGACCGTGTCATGGTCCCCAGCGCCCTGCAAAAAAAGGTACTGCTAGCCCTGCACGAGGCACACCCCAGTATCATGCAGATGAAGGGCCTCGCCAGGAGCTATGTCTGGTGGCCAGGCATAGACGCGGAGGTGGAGGCGTGGGTGAAACGGTGCCCTACCTGCCAAGCAGTGAGACCCAGCCCACCAGAGGCACCTTCTCAGTCGTGGGAATCCACCCACACACTGTGGCCAGGCTCCACATAGACTTCGCCGGACCATTCCAGGGGCGCTTGTTTCTGGTAATGGTGGACTCCTACACGAAATGGCTGGAGGTCAGCCCCATTGCCACAACGTCCACTAAGGCCACCATCCGCGTCCTCCAACAGCTGTTCACCACCCACGGCCTGCCGGACACCCTTGTATCGGACAATGGGACGGTGTTCACTTCGGAGGAGTTCCAGCAGTTCCTCCGCAGCAACCTGATCCGACACATCAGGTCAGCGCCTTTCCACCCCGCGACCAACGGCCAAGCCGAAAGAATGGTGCGGACGACAAAGGAAGCGCTGAGCCGCCTGACGGAGGGAGACTGGGAGCGGCGAATTGCACAGTTCCTCCTGGCACAGCACACCACGCCCAATCCGGGCAGCAGCCGCTGCCCAGCGGAGCTCCTCCTGGGCCAGAGACCTCGGACCCTGCTGGACCGCCTACACCCAGATCGGGCTCCGGAGGGGAGGGGCTTGACCGAGCAGTGGGAGGCTCCCCGAGGGTTTTTTCCGGAAGACATGGTCTTTGTCAAGAACTTTAGCAGGGGGGACACATGGCTGGTCGGCCGCGTCATCCGTCCACTAGGGACCCGTATGTACGAAGTGTCGACCGAGTGTGGGCAAGTACTACGGACACACATCGATCAGCTCCGGCGGCACATGCTCCCGGAACACATCAGCACGGGAGGCTCAGAACCGAAGCCGGCGCTCGAGGAGGTCGCGCAGCCACCCCTAGAGTCAGCCTCTATCCCAGGAGAACAGCCGACCCTGACACCGAGTGCTCCCGCGATCGCGGAAGAGGGCCCAGCTGCAGAGCCAGAAGGGCCTCCACAGGTAACACATCCCGACTCTGCCGTCAGGGCCCCCGAGGCACCAGTACCAACCCCCCGACGGTCCACGAGAGAGCGACGGGCCCCATCTTATTTGAAGGACTATGTCACCTAGGGTGGGTCCGAACTATGGGGAGAGGGAAGTAGTGTACGCTGACCTCCACCGGGGGCCAGTGACAGCCAGAGCTTGGCTCTGGAAGAACAATAGGGACTAGGCTCCTAGTCCCTCCACTGGGGAACCAATGGGAACCGTGGCGGGAGATTCAAGCCCACCAATGGTGACCAGGGGTGTGTCCCCAGGTATGTATATAGTTGGCCTGCCGGCCGGTTGTTCTTTATTCTTGTTGTGTGCCAAATAAAGCGTGCTATGCACTACGTCGTCGTTGGTCGTTTATCCATGAGGCAACCCACTACATAACAACTAGTATTTAATTTGAAGAAGTTTCCTGTCCCTTTGGATTGAATGCAAATCGAATTTTGCCCCCCTCTCAGTTTCCCCTAGATTTTAAGATGCTTCTCCTCTAGAATTCAACAAGGATCTTACTAAACTGAGCCTTGGACGTGGCCTGGTAAATCCCAGCAATGCTCTCCTGGGGCACACTTTCATTCTAAGGAGGAGAGAGAGTTGGACTGGTGACCATTCCACTAAGGATGACATTTGCAGTGAGTTGTCAGAATCATTAACTGTCATGTTTTAATCCAGATACCATCAGATGTGAAGACTGTGTTATTACCAATGGCAGAAAATGCGTTCCTGAAGGAAAGACATGCGAAGGAGTGGGCTGCATGACAAGTAACTTTAATTCCCGTAAGAAGCTTTGCCTTGATGCATATATTGTAGATGCCAACCCTGGATGACCAGATGCAAAGGAGAAAGTGGCCGCTCCATCTCCACTGGCAGTACATAAGGGAATATTTTGGCAGGAGCATCATTTACATGGTAAGCTTGGTTTGGGCAAAGGAAGCTGATTTTATCACCTGAGCATTAGTTTAAAAAGGGACATGGTACTCTTTGTTCTTCTACTGCAGATTTGGATTGTGTGGTCTTATCATGCCTGCTTTGGGAATAGAAGATTAAGAACGTGATGGAGTTTCCTTTTGGAGCTCAGGTCTAGCGTACAGCATTATTTTTTAGTGATGGGAATCTCTTAAATCAGTTAAGTGAGTCCACTGAGTGCTACAGAGGACTCATGAGATCTTTCTTGGTCCATGCTCTCCCAATTCATCTTTGGAGGCAAGACTTGTGATCCAGGTCCAAACATAACTAGTCTGAGCAAGCACTTGCACATATGGATCACACAAACCTGGAAAACTGTCTGGAAGTCATTATCAAAGCTTCAGTAGTGTTACAGAAAGGAATTACAAGGAGAACCAGCCTAAGTTATTAGATGGGAGAAGTTGAAATGTGAGGGGGCTTCTCTGCCTGAATGTAGCCATAGAATCAGTTCATGGTTCCCTTTAAACACCACCATATATAGAATAGCAGCATAATGCCAAACGGGCACCCTCAACAGTCTATACTGTCCTGTCCTATTTCTTTGCATTGATGGCCCTGCATGTTCTCCTGGAAACCAGAAGTGTCATGCCACTTTCAGTAGGTCTGCACCATCATGGTGTCAGATTTGTTGGCCGCTGAATGCCTTCTTTGTATTGGAGATGAGCTGGAGCTCAGCTGAAAGCTACACAAAAATCAAACTTCCACACTGTTTCCTACATTCCATGCAATTTCTGGCTGTCCATCTTAAATTATCTGGTCACTAACAGTTGCATGCTAAGCAGAGTTGCACCCTTTTAAGTCCATTCACTTTAATGTACATAGGTAAAGGTAAAGGTTCCCTTGCTCGAAAGCCAGTCAAGTCCAACTCTAGGGTTGCGGTGCTCATCTCCGCTTCAAAGCCGAAGAGCCAACGCTGTCCAACGACGTTTCCGTGGTCATGTGGACAACATGACTAAACACCAAGGTGCATATAATTCTGCTCAAAACAGCAGTGTTATCCTCATGTCATTCTATACAGGCCAGGGTAATGAGGCCTGGTGTGTCTGTTCCTTACCCTGGATGAAGAATCTTGCTATCTCTGTGGCTCAAAGTGATGAACATCCTGGCTCACTAAGCCTTGCAATTTGGAGTGACACTTCCAAACAAGATAGGTGCTTGGGTTGAAAAAAGACTCCTTAATTTAAATGTGCCACACAAGTGACTTCTCCGTACAGATGCCAGTTTGCAACAGTCCATCACAAGCAATCGTCCCCAAGAGATCAAACCCACAATAGGACTAGGAAGTGAATATGAATGGACTTGATCATCAATTCCTGAGGTCACTTGGGTCATGAAACATGCAAAGACCCCAACCCAAATTATATCATTGTCCTTCCATATTGCTTCCTCATGGGGGACAGTGTAGTATGGGCCCAAGAGTGTTTTAGTGAGGATCTTCCCTTCTGAGCTTAAACTGGCTGGCCCATCCCTTGCTGATGGCGATTCTGCATATCTTGCCTCTGCCACATCCTTCTTGTTTAATGTAAATTCAAAAATTTCCTCTTCTCTCCTTCCTCACAGCATACCGTCTGCGCAAAAGGAGGAAGTGCTATTCTGAGGACACGGATTGTGGGGAGAAATGGAGCTCTTGGATGGGTCGGCTAAAATATGAACACAAATGTTGTTCTGATAAAAACGTTTGTAATACTAGTATGTAGTTCAGGTGAGAATGAGTGAGAAGCCAAAAAGAATGTTAAGAGGTCTTTCATCCCTGAATTGAGGTGTATATCTGTCTTCTTCACTTTGTCATAATTCAAATAAGAGATGGAGATGCAGAATGTCAAACACTGGTTCAGCCTTTCACTTGACCCCCTTCCCCATGCTTCTGTGTCTATTTTTTAAAATGTTATTTACATTATTAACTGTATAATATTCCCTCTGCCACAATTCCATCTTACACATTCTGTGGCATGAGAGACCTTCTTGGGGAGACCATTCCACAAGGTGGGAGCCAGAACAGAGGATGCTCAAGTATGAGCAGCGGTTGATCTTACCCCGTTGCAGGGTTGGACCTCCAAAAGACTTTGTTCAGGTGAACATGGCTGTCACAGTGGGGGCACACTGGAAGACCCGAAAAGGGGGGTGAGTAATCAAGGGAAAAGTGGATCTGGAAAATGCAGGGTAATGAGGCAGTAAATTCAAATTACTTTGGGAGCAGTTAAAATTGTGTGGGAAGTTTTACAAATATAAATGATTCAAGAACGCCAATGTGGCCGAAGTGGTCTCTGTGGCATTATTCATTGCGATGTCCCCTTTCTTTCCAAACCTGTCTTTCCAACACTCTCCCCCCAAATATCCAGGAAATTCCTAACCCGGAGTTGGCAACCCTAATTAACTTGCTTCTCCAGCAATTTATTTATTTATTTATTTATTTACATGTGATTTATATACCCATGACCCCTAGTGGGTCTCAGAGCGGTTTACAGAATGCTACGGTAATCCTATCTAGGGCCACAATGTAATGAGGGGGAGGGGAGACCTACCAGCACCCTTTTTCTTTCCGGCATAGACTTTTTCCTTCTCTTGCGGCTTCAATGTTGTTCTGGCACTCTAGATGGCAGTCAGGCTCAAGAAGGCAGTCCCGATTTTTCCTCTCCTCAGAGCGGCGAGCCCCGGGCGCAGCTTCGGCCAATGTCTCCTGCCGCGCTGCATCCAAGTCATCGCGCCGCTTGACTCCGCCTCCGCCTCCACTCTGCTCCGCCTCTGCTAGACCAGCCGCTGCTTTACTGGGTTGCTTCCGCCACCATTGCTCTCTCGCTACTGCCGCCGCCGCTGATTCTTCTTTCCTCATCTCTGCCAGTCGCCCCCCCCCAGCGTAAGCCAGGAGGAGGGTGCCCCCTGCCACCTAGGGCACATACCCATTCCTCTGTTGTTAATTAGAGCCGCTGGGTTAGTGGGAGCTGGGACGGGGGACGGGGGCTCAGCCCGGCCGTGGTGGGGATTCGAACAGCCATTGTGGCTGTTCGCTACAGATGTTTTACAGCAGGCGTTGTATTGCCTGCGCCATCGCTCAGCAATAATGCTGAGTCCAGAATAACCCCCAGACTCTTCGCTGAGAAAGCAACGGTCAGCTAAACCCAATACGACCATTGTAGAGGACAGATTACGACTGCTGTTCAGATAGATTTTTGCAGTGATTATTTGTAGTTTGCTTGAGGAAAGTTCCAGCCAGATATGAGAAACTGTGTCCCGGAGCTACAGTGAAAGCCTACTCAATCCTATCCTGGGTACAACAAAAGGAATGCTGGCTCAGCTATTATTCTGGCCCTCCCTCAGGCTTCTGGAGAAGGCTCAAAGCACCCATTTGCTCTAGACTCAAAAACGCCTCATATGCACATGTTGATTGTAGTGTGGTGACAGAACATGCCATTTAGAAACGTTCCCTTAAGAATGAGAAAACTAAGGCTGTGCCCTGACATCTCATCATGCCTCAGTTAGATCTAGAACAAGCCTTACAGACTGCACTACATGGGGTTTTATTTGCTGTGCATTATTTAACTTGTTCCAAGACATTCCTCACTCTGGTAGACGTATTGGTGAGTCATGCAATCTTCCATGGTGTCAGAATTTGTGCATAACCCAACACAATCCTGACTAAGACATTCTTCCCCTAAAGTATTTTTTTCCCAATTGGGGAATTGGGGGTGAGATTCAAGTCCATAAAGGACAGTCAATAAAACAACACAGCTGAAGGGGAGAATCCAGTTAGAAATTAACTGCTGTTCAGATAGAGATACTGGCAGTGATAGTGAGTAGTAGTTTGCCTGAGCAGAGATGAAGACAGACAGGAGACACTGTGTCCCCAGGCTATGCTGCATGCTTCCTACTTCCCAT